>NC_064809.1:6722736-6886009 GCF_023721935.1 Panthera uncia | reverse complement strand
TTTTTTTTTTTTTTTTTTTTTACTATTTTTGAGAGAGAGAGAGAGCATGAGCAAGGGAGGGGCGGAGAGAGAGGGAGACAGAATCTGAAGCAGGCTCCAGGCTCTGAGATGTAAGCACAGAGCCTGATGCAGGGCTCAAACCCTCGAACCGCGAGATCGGAACCTGAGCGGAAGTCAGACGCTTAACTGACTGAGCCACCAGGCGCCCGTATGTTACTTTTAAGTATAATTGGAGTACATACAGAATAACCATAAGATGATGCCAACTTTCTTTTGGCGCAGCTGGCCGTATATATAATTTTTGCAAATGAAGACAAAGTTCTGAATCAGCTGTATGTTCTGGAAAACCACATCACGTCCTGAGAAATCTCAGATTACTGGAAAAACTTGAAACCTATCAAATACAGTGGATAGAAACATCACAGGTTGTGGATTACCATCAAGGGCCGTGATCATACAGCATTATTAGCAAAGCTGAAAGTAGTGGAGGAGGGAGTGAGTGAGGTTGCTAGGTGAATGATTCTTCATTTGAAGTATAGTTCGAAAGAATGTTAAGGTGTATACTGTCATGTAACATAAACATTAAGGAAGCAGCAGCAACAAATTCTTAAGGAAAATTAGGAAGTACGTCTAATTCTAATAGTCAATGATTGTATGAAAAGTCCATCACCTGCCTTTCCACCAAACAACGACTCCCTGGCCCTTCTTCACCAACGACCACCCAGGAGGATCCAGTCTTGTTGGCAAGTACGAACTGCATCAAGCTGCCTTCATCTTTGAGTTTCTATTATCTGGAACCACACCAGCATTCCCCCACCGCGCTTGTTCTTTACAAATACGGACCCGCTTAATCTCCAGTCTGACCCAATGAACTGTGCACGATTATCACCTCCGTTTGACAAAGGAAGAAACGGTGGCAGAGACAGTGAGTAACTTGTGCAGCGTGACAGGTGAGTGGCCGTCAAGATTCAAATCCTGGTAGTTGGCTCCAGAGTGGGTCTCCTATCCTACACTCTGATGCCTCACATTTTCTTACATTTACAAGCAAATATCTGCTACCTCAATCTCAGAATGCAATCTGCCTTTCCTCTCCTGAAATGCATCTCCCTTCCTTATCAGTGTGTATAATTCAATTTATGGCTGTTGGCATGCTATTGTAAAACAGTTCCATTTCAGAGAATGTGGAAGACGAGGAAACAGAAATGTATTTCCCCTAATTTGAAGACCGTTCCCCAAATTTCTTATTTCCATTTTCTTATATGCTACTTAAAAACAAGTTTAATTTCCTGAAGTTTAGCGTATTTTACTGATATCCTAAACAATTAACATAATTTCACTAAGACTTTAATTAAGCCTAATATTGAGTCAACGTTAGTAAGCTAACCTCCCTGAAATAAAAACTATAGTAATGAATTGCATTAAAAAATTTTTTTTAATGTTTTTATTTATTTTTGAGACAGAGAGAGACAGCATGAGCAGGGGACGGTCAGAGAGAGGGAGACACAGAATCCAAAGCAGGCTCCAGGCTCTGAGCTGTCAGCACAGAGCCTGACGCGGGGCTCGAACCCACAGACTGTGAGATCATGACGTGAGCCGAAGTCGGACATTCAACCGACTGAGCCACCCAGGCACCCCAACAAATTGCATTTTTAAAGTTTCTTTTTTTTTTTGTTTTTAATGTTTTTTTATTTATTTTTGAGACAGGGAGAGACAGAGCATGAGCAGGGGAGGGGCAGAGAGAGAGGGAGACACAGAATCCGAAGCAGGCTCCAGGCTCTGAGCTGTCAGCACAGAGCCCGACACGGGGCTCGAACTCACAGACTGCGAGATCATGACCTGAGCTGAAGTCAGACACCTAACCGACTGAGCCACCCAGAAGCCCCTTTAAAGTTTCTAATAACCAAAACACAACAGAGGAAATGCCCCTTCATGGTTTTGTAGAGGCCAAGCTATTTTTCTCCCCTTCCAAATTAATTCTGTGGGGTGTGAAACATTAAGATGGTTTTCATTTCTGAATTTAAAAGGCAATTATGAGGGGGAACCAAAAGGGCACCCAGAGTAATGGGATACATGAAAATGCTTTCTGTCAACGTTTGATGAATATTCATAACCTACCAATTTAAAACCAGCATTCTAAAGAGATCAAGGTGGGACTACAACCTGTATCTGCCAATGTAGGGTCCAATTTAGGAGCCCAGTGGTGGTTGTGTCAAAGTGTCAAACAACTCTTATTTATTTAGGACAATCGTTTACTATAAGATCTCCAAATTGTCTTACACGGTTTCTAAAAAAGTCATTGCTACAATTTTATGCAAAGTATTTTGTCCTTGTTTCAGAACTCTTTCATTTCTTAAAGGCTGACCCACAGAGCTTAAGGCCACCACTCTTTAGTACTTTCCACGCTACCAACTTGGCGCAGGGCAGGCACCCAACAACTGTGTGCTGAGTGCCTAACAAATGGGACAACCTACATGACCGAGAATCCAACTAAGTTGACTTAGTTCCCACGAATGCTCTTTTTCAATTTTAGAAACAAATCTGACTTGGCAGGCAAATCCACCAACAGTTCTGTGCAGGTATTCACATCAGATTTCATTCCCCCATTACCCTAAAAATTTTGAATATGGTGGTGATTCTCTGCGTAATGAAAAACGTACCTATTTCAATTAATGCTTTACAGTCCCTTCACATAAATTAGGACACAAAAACCTAGTTTAGCACTGCAGCTCGTTAGAATTCTTCCTTTACGTAAAACCAGGGAATTGCTACACTCAGCTTGCTTTTAGCCAATAATCCCCTTAGCACCGTGTCTGTAATTCTTCCAGACTCTGTCTAGCTTTAAGACATTTCATCCTATTATACGGTACCACCCACAAACCAACGTTTACCTGCCTACTGCTTGGCCCTCTAATATACAATCCCCCCCCCCCCAAAAAAAAAAAACCAATGTTTAAAATCCTTAAACTTGCACGGCAGTTACAGATGGTGCTCAAAAGCCATCTATCTCGTCCTCCTGGGGACCCTGGGACAATTTCATGACCTTGCAGGGTTACTGCTTCAGCATAATGGTTTCAAGATGGTGCTAGGTTGTCTTTCCCTTCCGATCGCCATCAGGCGGATTCTTAAGGTCCCGTCTGCACCCCAACTCCCGTAAACCCACGAGGACACTTATTTATTCCGCAGTGCCCGGCAAAGAGCCTGCTACATGTTAAGTGCTTAACACGCGTTCTGGGTGAATCCAACAGCCCTTAGTGGCTCAAGCAAACCCTGCCCAGCACCAGAAGGTTTCAAAAGGCGTCAAGGACGCACAGCACAACTTAACCTTCCTCTAGACCTTGCCCTAGGTCCCCCCTCCCCCTCACTTTGTGCGCCCGGGTAAAGCCTCCACGATACTCGCCACCTGGCACGCAGTAGGGGCTCCCTAAGTGGGTATTAGCTGAGTGAATCCAAGACCAACCCTGTAATCAGATGGGACTAAAGTCTCAACCCCGAGGTCCCGGGTGACCGCTCCTCGTGGCCCTCACCCCGCCCCACCCCGCCTCAGGAGACGTGGCGAGACCCTGCTGTCACCGCAGTCCCTTCGCGCGCCCTCCCCGGATCGGAGGCGCTTCCTGCAGCCCGGGCTTCCCGGGGCCTCCGCGGGACAGGAGGCCTGGCAGGCCCTGAGACCCTCGTCCAGCCCCACTCGCCTCCACTCGCTTCCGCTTCCCCCTGACCGAGCTCTTCCATTCCTCGCAACCCTCCCGGTCCTTCTGCAAGCTGCCATACCATTGCGGCTGCACGGCCCAGGCCGAGAGCCCCGCGACGCCCGCCCGAGAGAACATGGTGATACCGGCCCTGCTGAAGGTCGGTCAGACAGGCCTCACCGCGCAGGCGCGGGACCTCCTCGACGCGCCCTCCCACCCCGCTTTCTCCTTCAGTCTCGCTTACTCCCGCCAGACGGAGGGAAGCCTCGCGAGCGTTGGAGGGAGGCCAGCCTTCCGAGGCCCCACCTCCTTCCGGCTCGCGGCTGGTATTTGCCCCGCCCCCGCCCCAGTCAGCTTCATTCCGCTTCCGGTTGGCCGGGCGCTTCAGCAAAGTTGTCGCTACCTTGGTCGCGATGGGCAAGTCAGATTTCCTTACCCCTAAGGCCATCGCCAACAGGATCAAATCCAAGGGGCTTCAGAAGTTGCGCTGGTATTGCCAGATGTGCCAGAAGCAGTGCCGGGACGAGGTAAGCGGGCCTGGATGGGGCCCCAAGCGGGGCCCTGCTGGAAATCCAGGTTCAAGTCCCTGACGCTGGGGTGAGGGAGTGGAACTTCGGGTCCTGGTCGTGTGGGTTCTGCGCTGGGCGAGTCACCTACTCTACTCGGTACCGCCATCCTGACCTGCAGCGTTTATCTAGGGGAACCAGTGATCTTTGACGCCTCATTCCTCCACGGTCTTCCGCCAAAAAGAAATGAAATAGGAGGCTTTGCAGCTCTCGTAGACGGGATGCTACTCGAGCTGTCATAAAACGGGGGCGTTGAATAGTGCAGTGCCCGATGCTCGGGGAATGACCGTAACAGTCATCTCTGACTCGACGTGACTCGAGAAACAAGGTGATCGGGATTCACCCCTCTTTTCGGGATCAGATGAAAAAGGACAGCCAAGCTCTGGCACTCTACTCATCTAACAAGCATTTATTGAGCGCCTACAGTGTGCCAGGCCCAGGATATTACTCCCTGTGGTGACGATCGTGGACTGGAGGCCAGACTGTCAGAATTCTGAATCCTAGCGGCGCCACTTGCTAGCTGTGTAGGCTTGGGCAAGTTACTTACATTCCCCCTGCCCGTTTGCTTATCTGTAAAGTGGGAATAAGAATTGTACCTACCGGGAAGATTGTGAGCTTTAAGTCTGTGAGTTATGTGTACAGTGGCTCAAGGGGTCTCGGGGCAGATGTTGAAAAGGTTTGTATGCCGTCCAGCGGCGTTTGTACGTTTTCACATTAGTGAGGTGGATGAGGAAGCCCCTTGAAGAATTGAGAGCAGGCTAGCGACGGGGTCGTATTTTTTCTCCGGGGATTGAATTGGATTGGGTGGGTGCAGCGGAACATTGGGTGATTGGAATAATCCACTCCAGTGTTTTCTGCAGGCGAGGGATGAGATGCTTAAGTAGGACTCACGTTGACTGACATTGAAGCAGTTAACTCTTTTTTCATTTGTCTCCAGTTCTTCCCCCTCCCTTTTTTTAATGTTTATTTAGAGAGAGAGAGAGAGAGAGAGAGAGAGAGAGAGAAAGCGAGCACACAAGCAGGGGAGGGGCAGACACACACACACACACACACACACACAGACAGAATCCAAAGCAGGCTTCCGGCTCTGAGCTGTCAGCACAGAGCCCGACGTGGGGCTTGAACTCGTGAACGGCGAGATCATAACCTGAGCCAAACCTGAATTCCTAACCAACTGAGCCACCCAGGTGCCCCGTCAGTTTCTTTTTTTTTTTTTTTTTAAGTTTTATTTATTTATTTTGAGAGAGAGAGAGAGAGAGCACACAAGCAGGGGAAGGGCAGAGAGAGAGGGAATCCCAAGCAGGCTCTGCACCATCAGCGTGGATCCCGATGCAGGGCTCTAACTCATAAACCATAAGATCGTGACCTGAGCCAAAATCCGGAGTCAGATGCTTAACTGACTGAGCCACCCAGGCGCCCCTCCCGTTCTTTCTTTCTAATAGTCAAGGTGAAATTCTCACACAGAAAACTAGAGACAAATACCACGAACATTTGTATCTCCGTTACCCGTATCGAACGAAACTCACCTAGCCTTACTTGTTTCAGAAATATTTTAAAGTCAGTTGCAAGCATCTAGGACATTTCATCTCTAAATACTTAAGTATGCTTCTCTAAGATATTTGGGTATTTTTCTACGTAGCCGCAATATATGTCATCACACATAAAAAAAAGTAATAAAAATTCCTTTATGTCGTCTGACACACAGTCCATATTCACATTTTCATCACTTGTTCCCACAAACGCTTTTTAAAAGTTTTTTTTTTTTATTTCGGGGCACCTGGGTGGCTCAGTCGGTTGAGCGTCTGACTTCGGCTCAGGTCATGATCTCGCGGTCTGTGAGTTCGAGCCCTGCATCGGGCTCTGTGCTGACAGCTCAGAGCCTGGAGCCTGTTTCAGATTCTGTGTCTGTCTCTCTCTCTGACCCTCCCCTGCTCACTCTCTGTCTCTGTCTCTCAAAAATGAATAAACGTTAAAAAAAATTTGAAAAACAATAAATAAAATCATGGAGCATAGGGGCGCCTGGGTGGCTCAGTCATTTGAGCATCCGACTTCGGCTCAGGTCATGATCTCACGGTCCGTGAGTTCGAGCCCCGCATCCGGCTCTGCTGACAGCTCAGAGCCTGGAGCCTGCTTCGGATTCTGCATCTCCCTCTCTCTCTCTGCCCCTCCCCCGCTTGTACTCTTTCACTCTGTCTCTCTCAAAAATAAATAAACATTAAAAAAAAATTTTTTTTTTAAAGTTTTTGTTAAAACCAAAACCCCATCAAAAGCCATGAATCAGATTTGTTATTAGGGCTTAAAAAAAATAAACTATTTTTTTTAGAGCAGTTTTAGCTTTACAGCAATGATGAGCGGAAGGTCCAGAGATCTGTACACACCGGGTCCCCACATTTGTACAGTTTCCCCATTATCAGCATTTGGCAACAGACTAGTGCTTCACATCTTCACCACCAAAGCCTACAGCTGGCAGTGGGGTTCCCTCCTGATGTTGGACATTTCTCTGGTTTTGAACAAATGTGTGTAATGGCATATATCCATTATCATCTCACAGAGAAGTTTCTTTGCCCTAAAAATGTGAGTAATTAGGGCTTTTGATCCTCTCTCATTCCTAAACGGAATATAGAATCCACTTCCCTCGCCCTTGCTCCCGCCCCCTTGCGACTCCGTTTTCTTTTTTTCTAATTAATTTTTTACTAGTATAGCTGTCACGCGTTACCCACATGTCAGTTACAGTGGTTTCCTCTGCACAACATAATTTATGCCGTTCGCTGTGCGCGTCACAAGTGTGGCTCCCACCTGTCACCCCGCAACACTGTCACCATACGTGCCGTCGACCGTACTTCCTGCGCAGTTCTCTCTATTCCGTCACCGGAGGCCTCTCTCTCTCCCTTCCCTTCACGTGTTTGCCCAGCGCCTCTCCTTACCGCCTACAGCCGGCAGCTTAGCCTCTGTGTTTATAGGTCTGATTGTGTTTTTGTTTTTGCTTTGTATTTTTTTGAGAGAGAACGTGCGCGTGCATGCCTGCATGAGCCGGGGGAGGGGGGCAGAGGGAGAGAGAGAATTTCTGATGTTTTATTTATTTATGAGAGAGAGACAGAGGGTGAGCAGGGGAGGGGCAGAGAGAGAGGGAGACACAGAATCCGAAGCAGGCTCCAGGCTCCGAGCTGTCAGCACAGAGCCCGACACGGGGCTCGAACTCATGAACCATAAGATCCTCACCTGAGCCGAAGTCGGACGCTTAACTGACTCAGCCACGTGATCGCCTCCCCGCCCCAAGAGAGAGAATTTCAAGCAGCCTCCACACCCAACGCAGAGCCCAGTGCAGGGCTCCGCCTCAGGATGGCGAGATCACAACCTGAGCCCAAATCCAGAATCCGACACTCCACCGACTGAGCCACCCAGGAGCCCGTTACTCTTTTGTTTTGAAGGTTCCACATATAGGTGAAGTCATAGGAAATTTGTCTTTATCTGAGTTATTTCACTTAGCAAAACACCCTTGAGGCCCATCCATATTGTGACAAATGGCAAGATCTCGGTCCTTTCCTGTAGGCTGGTAATATTCCGTTGTGTGTGTCTTCTTTATCCGTTCATCTGTCAATGGACACTCGAGTTGGTATCTTTGCTAATTCAGTTGTTTTTCTGACGTTGACTCTCGACTGGGCCAGTAACTGCCCTGGAGCGTTCCCACTTTCTGATGTGAAACAGTGAAGTTTTCTTGTGGTTGTCTTTGACCCTCCTTCTCTAACTTACAGTTCTATAAACTGGCACTTGGAGCTGAAGGCTTGATGCGGATCAGGTTAAATATTTTGCGGAAGACGACTTGATAGGTGGTCCTGCGGGTTTCATATCGCATCGCACAAGGAGGCCCGTAATGGCTGCTAGTGCTAAGATGACTGAGTGAAGAGGACGGTAATGTTAGAAAGGAATATTTTCCCTCTCGCAAGAGCGAGCAGATAGCAAGGAATACGTCTAGTTTACCATCAGCCTTTTCCTTCGGTGTTTTAGCATCCTTGCTTGAGTCTGTTATTTCCTTAAGAGTTGCAAAGCGGTTATTTTTCTGTATTTCTCAGAATTTGTTATTGGCTACTATTCTTATGTAAGGCTGAGCTCTTTCTCATTAACTGGAGCTGTTTGGTTATCCTCAAACACAGGTTGTATGGCAAAAGGAGGATAAATGCTTAACTCTTTCCTTCAGTTACCGATTTCACAGTAAGACACTTGTGGCCATTCTGTCCCGTTTGCTCTCGATCTGCGCATCGACTCCCCTGCCTGGGAGGATGGCCTGCAGGAGGAGAGGTTGACCCCTCCAAGTTCCCTTTCGTCTCCCTCTCTCTCAGTATTGGAAGATTGAGGGGAAGGAGGTCGGATCCAGAGTGTTCCCCTCCTGCCCATCCACTCTCACGGGTTTCTAGAATTTACTGGCCTCATTTCGTTTTCATTTCAGTGATTGATTTTTAACCTACGGGAATTTGCACTGGTTTTTCATTCATGGGACCAACACCAAGGTTCCTTTTAGGTACTTGCCAGTGAGAGTAGTGCACGGGCGGAACACAGTTGAGGCGAGCATTGTGTCGGTCGTCTGTGGGTGACTGAGGGTGAGGCAGCTAAGCGAGATGGGGTGTTGACACCGGGCCAGTGGCGTGAGACCAGACGGGGAGACGGGAGAGGCGGTGTTAGGGAGGCCGAGCGGACTTAGTGGTAAGTGGAGGCAGAGGTGGAGGAGGACTCCAGGATGCCTGGCCCCTGGCCTGGGTGACCGGGCGCGGGACAGAACTGTTCACTGACACGGAGAACACGGCGGGAGAGGCCCAGTTTTCATTGCCGGTGCTGGTGGAGAATCAGCTGTAAATGCCAAGTCGCGTAGATACAAAGTCAAAACTTGTCATTTTTTTTATAGTCACCTGAAGAAGGTGCAGATTTAGTATAGTTAACACGAGGTTTCTGTAGGGTGCAGTTATCCCATGAGATTTAACATGACATTTCTGTAATATGCCATAACGTATTTTGGATAATGAGCTGAAGTAGAGAAAAGTGAGTGAAATTCACTAACGGCCCATTTTACTTGGTTACGTTTCCCCAACCACTTACATCGCCCTACATGTAGTAGATGTTCAATAAAATTGGGTAAATGGATTTAAAAAACAAAATCACTCTTCCGTTCCCGTGCCCTGTCCTGTCTCTTAGTAACGTCGGCTTGCCACGAGCTTTCTGTCTCTTTAATCTCCTGGGATTATCCCTTGAGGGGCAGTGTTACATAACTCAACCTCATAAAAAACTTTTTTAAAAAAATGATAGCGTGCTTAAAGCTAGTGATTTTCTCTCTCTCTCTCTCTCTCTCTCTCTCTCTCTTTTTTTTTTTTCTTTGTTACAATTTATTATCAAAGAGGGGCTTTTTATGGTTAACTAAATACTTCTGTTTAGGGCCCGTTATGATGACCTAAATCAGAACTTAACCACTCCTTACATGTTTTGTAGAATGGCTTTAAGTGTCATTGTATGTCCGAATCTCACCAGAGACAACTACTGTTGGCTTCAGAAAATCCTCAGCAGTTTATGGATTACTTCTCTGAGTAAGTAACTTGAAGACATCCTTATCTCATAAGCTTTGTTGAGTTGGACGTGTAGCACATATGCTTAAAAATTTGTATATTGGGAGCTCTGTCTGTTCCTTACACATTAACAGGATAGCTCTACGATCTTGTGCTCAGGTTTTGCTTTCCTTTGACAATTTGTCACAGTATGAAAGTGTTACAGAAGTGTTTCTCACAATTCAGTCTTGCTCTCCAAACACAAAAAAACTCTCTTTCATTCTAACTCGGTCGTGGCTCAGAGCACGGCTGTGGAATCCGACTGCCTGCCTTTAAGCCCTGCAAACCCAGGCTTCTCCCTTCATGGGCTGCGTGACTCTCGCCGAAGCACTTACGTTTGTCTGTGCTTCTGTTTCCTCATCTGTAAAATGGGACTAAAAACAGCACCCTCTTCCAAGCGTTTTCTTTATTTCATAGAAAGATTAATGAGTTAATGGTTTTAAAGGGTTTAGAAAAGTATCCAGTGCTTGATTAATATTAGCTATTAATTATTATTGCTATTAATATTTAGTCTTAAGTCTGTCTGTCTCTTTCTTTCCCAAGTTCTGGACCTTTTGATCTTAGGACCCCTTTTCACCCTTAAAAATTATCGAAGAGCCTCAAAGAGCTTTTGTTTGTGATTGATATCGATATATTGGTACTTGTGAGTTAGGGATTAAAAATGAAAAAAAAAATGAAGCGTATTTATTATCTCACTTAAAATAATAATAAATCTTAATATTAAGTGTTAAAATAAATAATTTTTTAATAAAAATTAACTATTCCAAAACAAACAAAAACAATCGGAATAGCTTTGCTTCAGATTTTTACAAATCTCTTCAGGGTCTGACTACTAGGAGACAGCTGGATTCTACAACCGCTTCTATATTCAATTGTCTGTTTCAACATGTTTTGGGTAAAGCACATAAAGGCCACCCTGTTCATAGATGTCTGGTTGGAACGGGGGAATACTTTAATAGCCTTTTTCGGATAATTTTGGATGTTCTTTGATGCGACATCAAAACACAACAACGTGGTAGTTTCTTCAAGATTAGCTGCAGTGTGGATTCTGGAACCGTGTCAGGGAACTTTTGTGCGCTATTACATTATGATCCCTCGATCTTTCACTTTAGATGGAGCTTGTCCCCACGCATGGTTTTATGTCATCATGCACTGGTCATTTGGAAAATATTGGTTCACCGAGTGTTCCGAATGGTGACACGTTTTGTTACATAGTAGCGTAAAATCATACTTTTTAATGTTATCAGTGTCATCGGACAGGTCCTTTAGTATTGGGAGGGACGTCAGGCTCACGGTGGCCAATGCTAGTTTACCAGATTCAATTTTTTGCCGGAAAGCTCACATTTTATCGTCGGCAACAAATGATAAACAAATGTCAGCCGTTTTCCTTGACGTGACAAGGCTCGCTCTGCTTATTTTTGACCAAATGTCTGCTAAATACCCGATTTTGAATAACCGTAGTTGATCGGTCCGTCATCCTTTCAAGTAGAGGTGGTGCGCGGTGACAGAGGTAGTTCTGTGCGTGGCTCAGACCATCGCACGAGTGCTGCGCTCAAGTCAAGCCCCAGCCGGCGGTGGAAGTGCTACGTTCCCGAGCCCGTCCCAGCGCACAGGGTATGAGACGGAGCCCCGCAGGCTGAGATTTAGTACTGTCCCACCGCCCCGTCAAGGACGTTCTTGGCGAAACCAGCATTGATTCTCACCGCGAGCGCATGTCCGTGAAGAATCCTCTGGCTGCCTGTGCAGGCTGGCCTCGCCGCCCACTGCCCTGACTTGGCTGAGACGCCAGCAGGTGTCCCCTGTGTGGCTTTTGTGCCATCAAAGCAGGTAACACGGTGAAAAAGGCCAAAATTGTTTATCTGTGAACCACACGAAACCACCTCGATTACCACGGGGCTGCACGAGCCACATTTGGGGAAATATCATCCTGGCAAGAGCCATCTACACTGGGCTTTTCCTCTCTGCCCCCTTTTACTGCATCCACGTAGCTGCCCAGTTTCCATCTTGCTCTTTATCTTTCTTCGATGGATAACGCTCTTAACTACCCACAAAGATCTCTCTGTTTTCCATTCTTTCCTGGCTTTCCTCCTCCTCCTCCTCCTCCTCCTCCTCCTCCTCCTCCTCCTCCTCCTGCTGCCTGCTTGCTTCCTTAGCCCCTCTTCCTTTCCTCCCAGCTCCTCCAATGCAGGAATGTTCCTCAGGGTGTCCGCTCGGCTTCCTTCAGTCCACATTACCCAGGCTCCAAGAGTTCTGTCATTCTTCCAGCTGTTCCCTTTGTGTTGGGTGACTCCTCAGTCTTACTGTTCATTCCTGATTATCTGTCCTAAGTTGTAGATTTTTTTTTTTTTCTGGGCAGTTGTAATCTATATTTCTGAAGGCTCTCCAAAGCCAACATTTTAAAGCCAAGCACGGTACTCTGTCCACCACGCCTATCGTGTGCTGGCTGACAATACCTACTCGGAATGCTAAGCTGGGACTTCCCTGTTGTTGATTCTCCTCTGCAGTGTCCTTCAAACTCCCCTCCTCGCCATTCTCCCAGCCCTAGTCATCATTCTCATCATGTATCACCTAAATTAATTCCGTGACTTCCTCACTGATCTCCCAGCCGCAGCTTCTGTCCCTCCTGTCCGTGTTTTATGCCCATGGTTCACAAACCACCACGTGCGTCAGAATCACCGTGAGGGCTTGTGACAACAGTGGCAGATTCTGATTCCGTAGATCTGGGCTGGGGCTGGAGACGTGCTGTTTCTATCAAGTTCCCAGGTAATGTTGATGCTACTGTTGTAGGGACCACACTTTGAGAATTCTTGTTCTTTCTAGATCACAGATTTTCACAGACTAACTCCTAAGTAAATTATTTGGTGCTTTGCCACTGCCTGCATAAAACCCACCCTCTTGAGCATGACATTCGAGGTACTTCAAAGATCAGCCCCGCCATTATTTTCCAGCTCTGTCCTCCCCCCCCCGGCCCCCACCGTTCTTCTGTTATGTCCCACCATGTCCCTCCTTTCTGTCTACTCACAACATTAGCTCAGTGAGGTCATCATTTCCCAGACATGATGCTTCCGTGTTTCTCTGCCAGCTGGGAGTGGCCTTCTCTTCCTCTCCACCTATAAGCTCTGATGTCTACTTCCCTGCCCTCATTAAAGATCGCCAGCGGGCATCCCTCAACTCCGTGACATTGTGCTACATCTCTTTTGCAGTTCGCCTCGTGTTATGATTGGTTCTGCTAGATTGGAACCTGGGTCAAGATTTAGGTTTTATTCACCTGTGTTTACCCAGCATGTAACACAGTGTATTCCGTGCAGAGGGACACATTGAGTACCAATTTCATGTGGAATCAGGGAAGTTTTGTTATCGTCGGAAGAATGGTTTTATTATGCCACGCTCAGTCACACTAAGAGACTTCACGGAGGAACCTTTCTAGACCCGTGGAGTCACTTCTGCTGTGGTTGCTCCGCCAAGCCTGGAAGCCTCAACTCCAAACTGACCTGTAACTGAAATCCTCGAAAGCTGTAAACTTTCGGGATTCCTACCCTTTTCAGTTCTTGAGGGTTCCTAACAGGTAGTCACATAGATGTGTCATATATCATTTGGGCATTCACACTGTATGGTGGCTTTGTATTTGTAGAATTACCTTAATGCTTTCCTTCCTTTCCTTATTAGGGAATTCCGAAATGACTTTCTAGAACTTCTCAGGAGACGCTTTGGTAAGCATCTGGGTACTGTGCGCACAACAACTTCCTAATCCGTAAACCTGCTCCGGGTTGACGGTGTGCTGTTTTGTTCTCAGGCACTAAGAGAGTCCACAACAACATCGTGTACAATGAGTATATCAGCCACCGGGAGCACATCCACATGAACGCCACCCAGTGGGAGACTCTGACTGATTTTACCAAGTGGCTGGGCAGAGAAGGTGAGAAGAAGACAGGGTCTGAGCAGCTGTTGCGTGGCTCGGGGGCAGAGACACAATTGTCACGGTTTCTGTGTACGTTTACAGAAAAGAGGGCGAGCAGGGCAGTTAAAAACTGGCGGAGGGGAGCATAATCTTCCGGGACTCATTTTGTGTGTTCCACCCGAACGCGAACGTCTGGGACGGTTCTTTTGACAGGGCCCGGATTTATCGCCGCCGCATCCTCTCATTCGGGTTAAGGGTTATTACCAGTCCTCCCCCTCTTACGCCCCCGTACTCATTTTACTTTCTGAGGCTTTTGTTACCCCTGCGCAAGGAGCTTTTTAAAACTTTGCTGCAGCTTTTTCCATTTCTAATCTTCATAGGATGAACTTGGAAGGAGAGGGCAAGGAGCCGTGACATGTATCACGTACTCAGTGTGTTACTTGATTCCATTTTACGGGGCAAATTTCTATTAAGTTAGTAGAATATCATGTACTCGTCGGATGTTAAATACTTAGACACAGTTAAATAATTACTAAGCAAGATGATACTTCTTTCCTGTATTTCCCTGGCGTACATAGTTGACTTAGTCCAGGTAGTTAAAAATCAGAATGATAATTTTTTCTGTTCCAGGAGATAAAGTATCCCACTTAAAATACCTAAGTTTTATCAACTGTGAGTATGGAAAATCCGTGGGCCGCATGAATTTGTGTATTTGAATGTGTTTGAATGAGTGTATTTGAATGAATAAGTACATGACGCAGAGATGGAATGCATTTATATTTCCCTTTAGTTTTGGTTGTGTACGAGTTTGTTATTTTTTTTTTTTTTCTTTTTAAGGCTTGTGCAAGGTGGATGAGACGCCGAAGGGCTGGTATATTCAGTATATCGACAGGGACCCAGAAACTATCCGCCGGCAACTGGAGCTGGAGAAGAAGAAGAAGCAGGACCTTGATGATGAAGAGAAGACAGCCAAGTTTATTGAAGAACAAGTGAGAAGAGGTCTGGAAGGGAAAGAACAGGTGGGCAGCAGCGTCATTCAGGGAGGCAATGGGAAAGGTCTCAAGAAGCAAAATTTTTAAGCATCGAGTTGAGTTTGGCAGATGCTGTTCCTTACCAAAGAAGAGAATGAGCATTACGGAGTCTAAAAGGCCAGCTTCTGGAGTCGAGGCCAGCCTGGGTCCCATCTCTGACTTACTGACTCTTGATCTTATAGAATTCTATAGCTCTAAACCTCAGCTTCCTTATGGTTAAGGTGCAGGTGATAACTAATGGGGGAGACACAGCAGATGACATCACTCGGCCGTAATTAACGCGATACCGGAGTGAAACACAGTGTGGGAACCTAGGTGCCAGCGCCTGCCCCAGCCTGGGCGGGATGTAGACTATTTGAATCAGGCACATACAACCTGTGGGCCTGAAGAATCAACAGGCCGAACCCAGATAAACGGGGAGACAGGGCATGGGGAAGGTGGTTCGGGTGTTAGAATAACTAGAGGAGGGCATTTATTTTAACACATATTTATTGGGTACCCTCTGTGTGCCAAGCCTTCTTCTAGGCACTGGGGAGAGAGCAGTAAACAAAAGATAAAAACTCCCTGCCTCATGGTGCTTCCATACCAAAAGTTGTGTGTGTGTAGGAAAGCATAACCTGTACATAGGTGGCGCTCCTAGCCATTTAGTATTTTAAAAACTTTATTGTGTGGGGCGCCTGGGTGGCTCAGTCAGTTGAGCGTCCGACTTCGGCTCAGGTCATGATCTCGCGGTCTGTGGGTTTGAGCCCCGCGTCGGGCTCTGTGCCGGAGCCTGCTTCGGATTCTGCGTCTCCCCCTCTCTCTCTGCCCCTCCCCTGCTCATGCTCTGTCTCTCTCTCTCTGTCAAAAATAAACATTAAAAAAAAGAAAAAACTTTATTGTGGTATAAGATACATGTGCTAAAGTGTATGATGTGCGTTAATCTTAAGGTTACAGCTTAGTGAAATTTTACATATGGATGGATGGATGGATAGTAGATGGATGGATAGCTTATGAAATGACCACCCAGATCAAGATACAGAACATTTTCAGTGTCATACTCATTCCCAGTTAATATTCCCTGTTCCCCAGGAAGGAACTGGTGTTCTGATGTGCCACTCTCAATTACTTGCCGGTTGGTTCATGAACTTCGTCAAAGTTCGTATGAACTTCGCCATACGGTACACTCTCTCTGTGTCTGGCTTCTTTAACTCAGACAGAATGTTCTTTATGTTTACTGCACCTGCGTCCTTTCCTACCAGTGTTTCACCCTTTTTAAAATTGATGTCTATTCCATTTTATGAATATCACACAATTGATCCATTGTCCTGCTGAGAAACACGTAGCTTGTTTTCAGGATTTGGCTATTATGAATACAGCTGCTCCGATCATTAATGTGCGTGTCTTATAGAAGCTGTTTATTACAGAGTGACGCAGGAAGGAAAAGGCAATAAGAAAGTAAAGATCCATTTATGAGTCAACTTTTATACCGTGTTAATTGACCTTGATAAGTGGGTGGCTGTGCGTGTGTAATATGGTGCTGCTTTCATGAGCATGTATTTACGCCATCTTTTAGGAGGTTTCTATATTAAAATAGAAACAATGTTTAAAGCACTGTAGTTGTAAAATTTAACCCCTGCCTAAGATTGAAAAAAGATTTTTATTCTTGAAATTCTTTTACCTTTTTAAAATTTAGACCTCTGAGGGCACCTGGGAGGCTCAGTCGGTTAAGCATCTGACTTGGGCCCAGATCATGATCCTGCGGTCCGTGAGCTTGAGCCCCCTGTCGGGCTCTGTGCCGACAGCTCAGAGCCTGCTTCAGATTCTATGCCTCCCTCTCTCTCTACCCGTCCCCCACTCATGCTCTGTCTCTCTCCGTCTCTGAAAAATGAATAAACATTAAAAAAATTAAAAAAAAAAAACCTTTAAACCTCTGGGGGCATCTGGGTGGCTTAGTCAGTTAAGCACGCGACTCTTCGTTTCGGCTCAGGGCACGATCTCATGGTTTGCGAGTTTGAGCCTCACATTGGGCTCCGCGCTGACAGTGTGGAGTCTCCTTGGGATTCTCTCTCTCTGCTCCTTCCCTGCACTCTCTTTCTCTAAAAAACAAATAAACTTTAAAATAAAATGAAAATTTAAAGTTCTGTTTTCAGTGGAGGGAAAATTATAATTTCCTATTGTGGAAATTAAGAAGGATCACATCTTGTACAGAGGAACATGGTTTACCTTTTGGAATAGCGTTGTTTTGTAACATTTTTGCTTAATTCCGTTAAGACCTTCAAGTTAATTCATACTTTCCAGGTATAAATAGCATCTTCCAGTAAAGGAAGTCCTACTGATCAGTGCTTCCTCATTCCACACTTAAACATGTCAGTTTTTTTAAAAGTAACATTGTGTCTTTTGTAAGATGTTAATGGACATTGCCTAAGGAAAGACTATCTCAGTTAGATCTCAAGACCATTTTTTTTTAACGTTTTATTTATAAGAACATCTTTTCTGTTAGTAGAAACCACAGTTAACATTTATCAAACACTCTTGCAGGCGTGATGCTAAGTGTTTCCTTTATATCGTATTTAACCCTTATGATACCTCTGAATATGCACGTTATCCCTGTTTTAAAGACAGAATAGTTGAGGCATAAGGGAGATTGTGAGATTGGCAGGCGACAGAGCCAATACCGCGCAGAGGTGGGTTTTACCTGCACTTCTTCCTGAGTTCGTCTTAGACTCTCGATCTTAACAGTAAACCATCCCACAATATAGAAAGGTTTTGTTTTTTTAAGGTAATCCTCTAGCTAAAACTTTTAAAGTTTATTGTTTTATGTTGTTTCCATTTTAAATTGTAGCAGGAAGACAGATGTAGGTAAACTTCTGCAGTTTGGTCCAGAGAAGTCACTTTCTCCCCGCTTTGGAATAGTGCTCAGTGGAAGGATGTTTGCGGTACGTGTCATTTCTTGGCTAGGATCTTAATCACTTTGCACTTGTATTTGGAGCTGCCTTGCAACAATGGGTAGGAAGTCAGCACCTGGGCCTACTGAGTACTGATGGCAAATGCACTATAAACCAAAGCTTCACACTCTTTTTTTTTTTTTTTTTTTCCTTTTAGGAGGCTCCTGTTTTTACGGAATTAAGCAGAGAAAATGATGAAGAAAAAGGTAGTTTTACTTTTTTTTTTCTTCTTCTAATATGGATGCTTTCCTATCGGCCCTGCCAAAAACTAGCAACAGGTTTGGGAGCAAGACCTGTACTGTGTCTGGATCGCACTGTTCTCGCCCATATGTGAAAAAGTTGTAACGATGAACCGGGTAGGATGCCTTCAGCTACAAGTAAGAAAACTGACCAAAGGGAGCCTCAGTAGTAAGGAAATGGCTTGCTCTAACAAGAGTCCCAGGGGCAGGGTGGTTCCGGACGCCAGGCCATCGGTCAGCAGCGGGACACGAGGTAGCTGTGGGCACTTTCGGCCATTGTATGTAGACCCAGCATTGTCCAGAGGATGACAGAGGGCATCTCTTCTAGAGTCCCCTGTGAGCCAGGAAACTTTACCTAGAAGACACTCCTCCGGCCAGCAGACTTCCTTCTGAATGTCACTGGCCAGACCCTATCAGCCTCCACCTCAAAGGCAGTCGCTGGGAAAGGAAGCGGGATTATTTTGATTGCTTTAGAGCAAAAGAACCTTACAAAGCCTCCCCCCCCCACCCCTGCCCCCGCCTCCTAATCCCATCACTTTGAGCATTAGGTTTTCAACATGCAAATTTACAGAGGATACAGACACAGTGTGAGAAGTGTGAACACCTAAACAAAATTGGAGTTCTGTCCCCTTAGCAAGGGCAGAAGGGGACAGTGGAGGTGGAGAACAGCCAAGGCAGCCTTTCCCAGCCCCGAGCATCTGCCCAGTGCGCTTCTCTGCAGGAGTGTATCATCTCTGGATAGGAGCATTCCAGCTCTCGTTCATGCCGACCGTCCGGGAACTTCTGTGTGGATGTGGTGTGGTATCTTATCTGAGAAGTGTTATAATTTCCCTGAAATATATACGTATATATGTATAAATGAAGTGTGTGTGCATGGGTAGGAAATGAAACGTGTAAAATGCGTAACAAACTATAGCACTGTTTTTTCTTCCAGTTACATTCAATTTGAATAAAGGAACATGTAGTTCAGCAGCAACATCATCCAAATCAAGGTGAGCTACGTGAATAGGTATCTTAGAACTCGAGGATTTCTGTGAAATGTTGATGACTACATTTTAAAAGCTGCAGTATTGTGGGTGTTCTTTTTTTTTTTCTGGTTGTAATTTTCTTCTTCGTTTTGTTTTTGTTTGGTGGTGGTTGTGTTTTTCAGCAACTGTTTTTTTCCCTGATTTGCCTATAATGATATGATTCCCCCTTTTGAGGAAAGGCCTACTCTGATCACGTGCTTCCCATGACAAATCTTTGTCTCTCTGGGAGTCCTTCTCCACTTAATAATTCCTTCTGTGCTACTGCAGTGCAATTTGGTTTTCTTTTTCCTTTTTTTCTTTTGTTTTGCTATTTGTTTTTCTATCAGAGCCCACGTCTCAAGTTTAAATATTAGCTGGAGTGTACAGTTTTTGTTCTGTCTACCGTATTAAGATCTTGTGAGAATAGAGACGAAGTCATTCGCCTAACTTCTCAGCACCTAGTACAGTGTAAATGCCCTGGTCAGCACTCAGTGACGACTGCCTTCCGGGCTACGCGATGTAGTAACAGAATGGGGCTTGCCAGCTTTTTCTGGGAAAGGCCCTACAGTAAATAGTTTAGACATCATTGGCCATATGTCTTTGTCACAACCACTTAGCTGCTATCGGAGCGAGAAAGCAGCCAGAGACAATATGTAAACAAGCGGTCGTGGCTGTATTCCAGTAAAATCTTATTTATAAACACAGGCAGCAGGCTGCATCTGCCCCTTAGGTTGTAGTTTGCCAAGTCCTGGAACAGCATGTAGTCAGGTACTTCTCACTTTTCACGTTCCCTTCTCTTGCAGTTCTTAGACATTCTTTCACCACATCTCTGCTCACTATCTGTGATGCGCAGTGTGTCCAGTTGTTTATGAAGATAAAAAAAAAAAAAAAAAAGACAAGATATTCAGGAAGGCACCTCCTCCTGACACCTTCCCATTATCTACCAGAAATTAGTTTTGAGTTGGCCAATCTTTGTTATTTTACTTAGTATTTTACATATTGTTTATTGAAGACCTAACTCAGGTTTTCTGGTTAATTTATTAGGCGAGTGTTTATTTACACGACGAAGTAAGTGGCGAGGAGAGTTGAAGGAACTAGACAGACTGAGGGAGCACGTAATACTGCTTCAGAATGGCTGGCCGGAGGTCTTCACTTTGGTCGAAATATTTCAGAATTGACACCTACATTAGAGATCGTGAAGGAAGCGGTCAGCTGGGTTCTACACGTGGTACCCTTGAAAATTCTTTTCAAAGTAGTGGTCTGATAGGACCCGGAAGACAGATTTAAATATGTCAGATCACACGTTGCCTTATGGTTTTAGACCTGTACGTGTTTCCCTCCAGTCTCCCTTATTATTTGTTATTCCCAAGTGTAGATAAATGTTAAACTTGGTCCCAGCGGCCCCCAAACTGGTCTCTCTCATATTAGTTTTCTGTGGCTGCTGTAAATGACCAGAAACCAAGTGTCCTGAAACAACAGGAATTTATTCTGTTTCCGGAAGCCAGAAGCGTGAAGTCAGAATCGCCGGCCGAGATCAGGCCACGTGCCAGGCGGTGCTGCCTCCGCGGGCCCCGGCGGGAATCCGTCCTTTGCCTCTTCCGGCTTCCGCTGGCTGCTGCCATCCCTCGGCTTGTGGCTGCACCCTTCAGTTTTCAAGAGCAGTGTCTTCACATCTCTCTTTGCCCCACCTTCACACCACCTTCTCTGTGCGTCAAGTCTGCCTGTTTCCCTCTTGAAAGGATGCATGTGTATAGAACCCATTCGGGCACCCCGGGATAGTCTCACCTCAGAATCTATAACCTAATCTCGTTCGCAAAGACCCTTTTCCCAGTAAGGTCGCATGTATCAACTCCAGGGATGAGGACCGGTTATCTTTGGGGTCTGCTGTTTAGCCTCCTGCACCCCGACGCCAGGCTTTGATGTCATTATAAAAGTAGTTTTATTTGACCAAGTTCCGTGTGTTCAGTCTCAAGTGTGTATACGGACGCGTAAATGGCGTCACAGATAATACAATGTTAAGACTCATCTAAATTTCCTTTTTCTGACATTATGGCCCATTTTTATAGAGGTTGGGATTTATTTTCCTATCGACTTATGTCTCTTGTATAGCTAAAGCTCAGAATGAATGAAGTGATCTAGATAGCAAAAATGGGTGTCTTAGGCTATACTGAGGCACGGAGGTGAGCCCTGCTCCTCCCGGCTTTGAACACAGGTTACTCGGTTCCCATTTCTGTTTTGGGGCTCCTCTTCTTTAACTGTGTTAGTTATTACTAACTGATGGCAGAATTCTAGGGCCCTTCTAGGAGCGAACATTCCATTCGCAATCTGTTACTGTTCATTTCTTGCCTTGATTTTAGCCCCATCTTCACTGTCTCGGTTTGTCACCTTCTACTAGAACCTTTTTGGGGGAGGAGGGCTGTTATGGTGAGAGCAGCTAGTGGGAAGATTGAATGTAGTACACAGCTGAAGAAAAATGGACTCTTGCCTTTTACTTCACCGTCATTGAGAGTGATATTTAATTTCCTATGCTTCTGGCGATGTTAAGTTCTTAAAATGATTTGTATAGGTTTTCTCTCTTGATTCTAAGCAGTATTTTCAGGATAGGGATTATCACTTTCTTGAAAGCTTGGTAAAATACTGTGTTAGTGTCAGCTGGCGAGGGAATACCTTTTACTATTAACTATTTATGTACTATTAACTATTTATGTACTATTTAGTTATTACTATTAATAAGAGTATTACTGTTTAGTTATTACTATTACTATTAGTATAACTAATTACTATTAGTTATAGTAATACTATTACTATTAGTATAACTAATTACTATTAGTTATAGTAATACTATTACTATTAGTATAACTATTAGTTATTACTATTTAGTTATTACTATTAACTATGTACTATTTAACACTTTTGTGACAGTCATTAGTTTATTCAACTTTGCAATATAATCTTGATCATATGAATTTCAATAATTTGCATCATTTTTATTTTTCTAGACTCTCCTTTTTATCTAGCCTCTCAAATTTAGTATCTGTTTTATTACTCTTTCAAAATACCAACTTTTTGGGGTGCCTGAGTGGCTCAGTCGGTTAAGTGTCCAACTTCTGATTTCTGCTCAGGTCATGATCTCAGCTCGTGAGATCAATCCCCTGTGCGTTGGCTTGGGCTTGGGATTCTCTGTGTCCCTCTCTTTCTGACCCTCCCCTGCTTGGACATGCCCTCTCTCACTCTCTCTCTTTCAAAATAAATAAACATAAAAAAGCCCAACTTTTTATTTTCTTGATAATATAATTTCTCTGGTTTCTGTGTTAGTGATTTCTGTCCTTCATAATGTCTTCTGTCAGCATTTCTTAAATTCTTCATCATTCATTTTAGCTCTAACGGAATCTTGATATTGCAAGCAGAAGGATCTAGATGTCAAGCCCTACCATGTCTTTCTCTCTCTTTTTTTTTTAATACGCAATTAAAATTTTATTTTATTTATTTATTTATTTTTAAGAAAGAGAAAACATGAACGGAAGAGAAGGGGAGAGGGAGAGAGAGAAACTTTTTTTTCTTTTAAGTTTATTTATTTTGAGAGAGAGTGGGCAGGGGAGGGGCAGTGAGAGAGGGAGAGAGAGAATTCTATGTCACTGTCAGCGCAGAGCCCAACGTGGGGCTTGAACCCACAAACAGAGAGATCATGACCTGAGCCAAAATCAAGAGTCAGATGCTTAACCCACTAGGCCACCCCGATGCCCCAGAGAATCTTCAACAGGCTCCGTGCCCAGTGCAGAGCCCAACACAGGGCTCGATCCCATGACCCTGGGATCATAACCTGAGCCAAAATCAAGAGTTGGATGGTCGGGGCGCGCCTGGGTGGCTCAGTCGGTTGAGCGTCCGACTTTGGCTCAGGTCATGAGCTTGCAGGTCGTGAATTCGAGCCCCGTGTCGGGCTTTGTGCTGACAGCTCAGAGCCTGGAGCCTGTTTCGGATTCTGTGTCTCTCTGTCTCTGCCCCTTCCTCGCTCGCTCGCTCTCTCAAAAATAAAGATTTTTTTTAAAAATTAAAAAAAAAAGTTGGACACTCAACCGACGGAGCCGCCCAGGTGCCCCTCTTTCTCTTATTAAAGACTCAGTATCTTTGGTCATCACCTGTGAGATAAATTGTCATTTTTTTCCATGCTCTTATGTGACCATTGTGATCCGGTACATCCCCCACCACTTGTACTCCAGCTCTGCTAAATTATTTGTGCCGTCCTAGACGAGCCGCGCTGGCTCACCCTGACTTTTCTCGGTGTCTGCCGTTCCCCCTTCCCGGGACACCCTTCCATGTCTGTTCTCCCACCTGTGGTAAGATCCTGATGGGCTATTCTGTTCATCTTTTTATCCCCGCTGCTTGTCACCTTGTAGACATCTAACAATGCCAAATAAATTGTCTTGACAGAAGACTCTTTTTTCTATTCAGTTTAGGTGTTTTTGTGCGGCGAAATATATATAACATGACGTTTACCATTTTGACCGTTTTTAAGTGCACGGGTCAGTGGCAGCAAATGGATTCACATTGTGTCTGTGACCAGCATCCATCTGCCAGACTTTCTCATTACCCCGAACTGAAACTGTACTCGTTAAACCCTAACTCCCCGTTTCCCTCTACCCCACCAGACCCCAGTGACCTCTGTCTTGCTTTCTGTCTCTGTGAACGTGACTGTTCTAATCTCCTCCTACGAGTGGAATCATACAGCGGTTGCCCTTCCGTGACTGGCTTCTTTCACTCACTCTAATGTCCTCAAGGTACATCCACCTTGTGGTCATGTGTCAGAATTTCCTTCCCTTTTAAGGCTGAATACTCTCCTGTTGTCGTGTAGACCACATTTTGTTCGTCTCTTCATCGGCCATTGGACATTTGGAGTCATTGCCACCTTTTGGTGATCACAGATAATGCTGTTCTGAACACTGGTGCACAGATACGTGTTCGAGTCCCTTCTTTCAGTCCTTTGGGTATACACCCAGGAGTGGAGTCGCTGGACTGTAGGATGGCCCTGCGCTTGCTTTGTTTAAGAACTGCCTGGCTGCTTCCCATAGCACTTGCTCCAGTCGTGCATTTGCACCAACAGTGCACAAGGTTCCAGGGCGCCCCGTCCTCACCAACGCTTCTCTTTTCTGTATTTTTCTTACACAAGCCATCCTAAGAGACGGGAAGTGTTGTCTCACGTGCTCTGGAGTTACGTTTCCCTGATGGTTAGTGTTGTGAAGCATCTTTTCATGGACTTTTTGACCATTTATGTGTCTTCTTTGGAGAAATGCCTTTTGCTCACTTATTAATGGGGTAGTTTGTTTTTTATGCTGCTTAGTTTCAAGAAGAATGTCTCAAGATTCCAGGTTGAGATGAATACCGAAATACCGAAATAATTTATCAATGTATCCGAGGACTCAGTATTGATCAAATTTGGGGAATTATGGAGAATGTGAAAAGGGTCAGAAAGCAGAAACATAAGCACTGACTATAGGAGGAAATAGGTGGTTTGTAAACGTAATCACTAGACCCCCCCAATTACCCACTTAAACCTCATTCCCCTTTTGCTAGGGTTATTAGCACCTCTTACGTGGACACAGTGTGGTTGATTGTGATCTGGAATTAGTGCTAAGTTTCGTGGATTTCTAGCTAAAGGTACTTTTAAATCTCAAGAAACTTTTTTGCTTCATTTTTAAAATATTCACTTTGAGAGAGAGCAAGCGCACGAGCAGGGGAGGGGCAGAGAGAGGGACGCTGTCAGCGCAGAGCCTGACACGGGGCTCGAACTCACAAACCGTGGGATCATGACCTGAGCCGAAATCAAGAGTCAGACGCTTAACCGACT
Organism: Panthera uncia; assembly: GCF_023721935.1. Classification (NCBI taxonomy): domain Eukaryota; kingdom Metazoa; phylum Chordata; class Mammalia; order Carnivora; family Felidae; genus Panthera; species Panthera uncia. The sequence continues at coordinate 6,861,225 of NC_064809.1, read as the reverse complement.
GAGCCACCCAGGTGCCCCTAAAGAACCTTTCTTTAAGCAGCAAGTTGAAGCGTTTATCTTTATACGGACTTAATCTGTTCAGAACCAAATGTATGTTATGTACAATTGTCACAAACCTGGGAAATGTGTCCACTGACAGAATGAGAACTTAGAAATATATTCAGAGGATTGAGTTATGGGACAAAACCCAGCAAGTGACATTTCGAAAGGATAAATTGAAAACCTTCCAGTTAGGTAAAGAGAGAACATGAACTTCCACGAAGACCGAGTCAGGGGGTCCTGAACTGCAGAAGAGAAGTAGGGATCATAGTTGACTCCAAGCTGAACAGGACTCGTTAGAGTGACCTGGCTGCCAGTAAGTCCAGTGCTGTCTTTAAATGCCTTAAAAAAAAGTCCAAAGAATAATTCAAGGTTGTTTTTCTGTTAATCACACTTTTCTCTTGGTTATCCCCATAGGGGCTTCATGCACATATTTTCGTCTATTCGTCGTTTGCAGATATGACAAACTAAATGATTAGACTGACAAGATTCAGTTAGCAAATATTAACTGAGCATGTGTTTTATGTGAGTCACTAGACGGTTACTGCTCCTTTACAACAAAAAATAAGTAAATACAAACATACACACCTGATTACATGTACAAATCATATATGCAAATGATTACAATGCAAAGTGGAGTGTGATACACGCCACAGAGACAGCAAGATCCAAGAAGCCTCGTGAAGAAAGGATCTTAACAGAATTGGGACAATGGAGATAAATGGAGAGATTGTTCTACGTATGAAAGAGGCACGTGTAAATCTGCAAAGGCATGAAACACGGCGTGGCTCAATCAATAACGAGTTGTTCAGAATGGCCAGTGTATATAATAAGTTAGAGATAGCATTCTTGGGCCAGTGGGGACAATTTTATATTGCGGTGCAAATTTTAGAATTTACACCGTCAATTCTAGGCAGGCGGGAGCAATCAAAAATTAAGTGACCTGTTGAGATTTTTGCCTTCTGAAAATAGAACTGGCAGTAATATGCGAGACTTCTTTACACGCATCTTACTTAGTCCTTGCAGTGAGCTATGAGTCGGGTCCCATTTTTATCCTGATTTGTAGATGAGGAACTCAGGTGTAGAAAGGTTAATCGCTCAGTCAGAAGCAGAAGTCTCCTTAAACCCTGGTCTGCCCAACCCCAAAGCCACGCTGCCACCACTCGGCCGTGCTGATCACCGTTGGCGCCAAGAGAAGGGATGAGGGGGAGGAGGGCGCTACGGCGGGACAGGTCACGTGTTCTCGCGCTCACAGTCCTGTAAGGCATAGAGACAGGTCCTTTATTGTTTCGACTGACCCGTTGTAAATGAATCGTGTAACAAATCTTTCCTGTGTTGTTCTTCTGCACGTTGGAAAGCCTGTGCATAGTGTCTGTTAACAGGTATGGCTCTTCTTTTCGCCAGCTCCTTGGGACCGAGCGCGTTGAAGATAGTCGGGAATGCGGCATCAGCTAAGCGAAAAGAATCTTCCCAGAGCACAGCTCGATCAAAAGAAAAGAAAAAAAAGAAATCCGCGCTCGATGAAATCATGGAGGTATAGTTTACCAGCCGCGTGTCGACTTTTCAGCTGTTAGAGGAATGACGTAGTTCAAACTGAGGAAGGTTAGGTAGTTTTGCCAGTTCTTAGATTACTGAAAGTCAAAAGCTGTGTAGACACTGGGCTAGGGGAGGGGTGTAGATCAGATGGAACTAAAGGAGTTGGAAGCCCCCCATCAAAGTTTAGTTTCTCGCTTCAAGTGCTGCCTTCAGAACTCTCCGTGTGCTCACGGTCAGTGGAATTCAGGCAGAAGGGCTGCGGCGGGGTCGAGAGCAGGAAGGAGCAGCTCTGTTTACCTTCCGTGGCTCAGTGAGACTGGGGTCCTCCACGGATTCCCGCCCACCACCCTGCGCTCTCCTGTCGCCTCTGACTTCCATTTGCCACCCCCCGGCCAGCAAGAGAAAGCCACGACGTACTTTTTATTTGACTGAACCTGATGCCAGGCCTATGTGATGAATCACTGAAAACCTGTGATTTGGGATCCGGGGCCAGACTTTGGCCCTAAATCTACCTGCAGCTCTAGAGCAGTGCTGCAGGAGGTTGTTAATATATTCCCTTTTTTTTTCCTTTAATTTTTAAAATTATTTATTTATTTTTTATTTTATTTATTTTTCTTAATATTTGAGAGAAAGAGAGAAACAGAGCACAAGCAGGGGAGGGGCAGAGAGAGAGGGAGACACAGAATCCGAAGCAGGCTCCAGGCTCCGAGCTGTCAGCACAGAGCCCGATGTAGGGCTCGAACTCTCGAACCACAAGATCCTGACCGAGCCGAAGTCGGACGCTTAACCGACTGAGCCACCCCAGTGCCCCAATATATTCCTACATCTTCCTCGCTCCCTCTCCACACATAGCCTTACCTGATCAATCAATTTGTGAACCAAATAGAAAAGGAGAAGGACAGGTGAAGAGAAAGAATAAATGGATAGAAGAAGCTAACTTTTTTTTTTTTTCTGTATTATCATTTCCTCTAGTCTCCCCAAACCCTCCTCTTCAGTTGTGAAGGGTTGAGAGGGAGCTATTTGGTCTTGCCCGTTACTGGGCGCTCCTACAATGCAGGCCAGTCTAAAAAGTTGAGATACGGTCACTCCGCCACTGAGCAAATACTGAGTTGTGTTATGTGCTGGGCATTGTGCAAGGTCCTGTGTCTGTATAGTAGAGAGCAAAATACAGTCCTTGTGTGTCATGCTAGTAAGAGGGATGTCCCACGAACAAGTGAACCAGTGAGTGAGTTATGACAAAATGTTAAGTGCTAAGGAGGTCAGAGGGCGGGCCGTGGGGGAGAGCTTGGGAAAAGGTGCTACGGCAGGGAAGATCTCAACCTCAAGCATATGAAGGAAAGATCCACGTGGCTGGAGCGTGATGAGTGCAAGAGTGGTAGCATTTGAGGTTCGAGAGAGGAGGGGGAGTGACCTCTTAGATGTCTTAATAGGCCATGGCAGAGTTTCTGAATCTAATTCAAAGTCAAATGGAAAGCTACATCTACCCGCTTGGTGAGACATGCTAAATTTAGAATGCTCTTTGTTCATATTGGAAAATTGGAGAAATTAAAATGAGACTTATTACCAACCAAAGAATTGCAGTGTTCTGGCCCCTCGGAAGTTGGTACTTAGGGTTCACTTAAGACAGCTGAGGAAGAAGGAGGCATGATACAGCCCCACAGCGACCAGACGGCACTCTTCTTTTGGACGCCCTTTTGCTTATGTCGCTCCAGGTTATATTTTTCTTCCCCTATATTCACAGGATTTATTGTCCTTATCAGACAGAGAAGCCCCTTTTTGCCATCAGAGTGTAGATAGAACTAACCATGCTGTGCAAAACTGGTATTAAGTGTGTATTAAGGTGCTTGTTTTAATGTTTCTTTATTTTGAGAGACAACATGAGCAGGGGAGGGGCAGAGAGAGAGGAGAGAGAGAATCCCAAGCAGGCTCTGCCCTGTCAGCACAGAGCCAGACACAGGGCTCGATTCCATGAACCATGAGATCAGGACCTGAACTGAAGTCATGGGTCGGACGCTTAATCCACTGAGCCACCCAGGCACCCCGTGTTATGTTTTTACCACAAAAACATTGCTTGTTTTCCAGCTCATGACAGTCACGTGGGGGGAAGAAGGGAGGGGGCAGTATAGCGCTGGCAGATGGCCTTGAAGTGTTGACCAAGTAGAGGCCGCTTGTATTTGTTTTCTTGGTCAGTTGACTTGCTTTATCACATGTTGTTATCAAATCAAGTTCGTTTGTTTTTTCTAAACATTTTATTTTTAAGTAATCTCTGCACCCAACATGGGGCTTGAACCCATAACTACAAGATCAAGAGTAGCCCGCTTCGCAGACTAAACCCGCCAGGTGTCCCCCAAGTGTTTTTTTGAAATCAAAAATTAATTGCAAAAAAAGTTTATTTGTATTTGTCAGAGCTTGTACGTTACACGGAGCCCCTTTCAGGCATATGTTTTATGGTGTTCTTTTGTTAAATAGAATGGTATTTGAAATAAATTAAGGATTTTAATGAGAGAATTCTGTGAATGTCTTATGTGTTCTACAGATCGAGGAGGAAAGGAAAAGAAGTACCCGAACAGACTATTGGCTACAGCCTGTACGTATTCAGCTGGAGTTCTCAAGTTCTAAACGCTTTTTAAAAAGAGCGAATGATTCAAAGAGCATTTGGTATAAATGACTTAAGTTTCTCAAACATACTTAAATCCTATGGATAGACCTTCCTGCCTTTTCTTTTCATCCGATCTTAAATTATCAGTTACACCTGTACTAGAGAGTAACTTCCTGTTTATAGGCTGGTGAGACTCCTTGAGTTTAATGCCAGATTTGTTTGTGGACATCTTGAATTGAAGCCTGGAATCGTTTCCAGTGTTTGCTAGAAGACAAGGGTCGTGTTTTCAGAAATGGGGCTGAAATGTAGAATTGTGAAAGCAGAAGTATTTGTTTTCAGTTTGCAGCTTATTGAACTTAGATTATCCCTTTAGGTACTTTGTTGAACAAAGGTGGTTTTAATTTTACAAACTCAAGTAGAGCTTTGTGTTTTATTGTGTATTTATTGTTCTATTGTTTTAAGATAATAATTTTGAAATATTTAAATAATTGCCAGAAATTATTATAGTTTGCTGATGCTCTGTTTTGAGCTTAGATGTGAAATTTTCGGAAGACGTTCAGGGTGCCTTCATTATTCTTTGAGAAGCTGGTTTGATCAGTGACAGGAGTCCGAAAGGTAGTGAGAGTGTGTCATTTAGATAATTTTGATTAGAAACATAAGGTTAATAATAACCTTGATAGTCAGGAAGTCGTGAGCTCTCATTCAGGTCTTCGTGGTCCTTCTCCCTCTAGCTTGAAAACTCAGATCAGTGATTTCATGTCTTAGTCTGTGGTCTTCTACCTGGGAGGCATTTCCACCCGGTGACCACAGGAAGCATCGTGCAGTAATTCAGCTAACATGGAAATACTTACTGTGTTACATAGTGAATGAATCCTTTGTATGAATCACTTCAACTAATTCTTATATGAGCCCTGTAAGGTAGTTATTGTTATGATTCCCATTTTACAGGTGAGAAAACTGAGGCAGAAAGCATTTGGGGGATTTCCCCAGGGTCGCAGAATAAGCACTTAGCCAGCTCTCTCTGGCAGTCTCATTCGGCAGGCTGTGCTCTGAGCGAGTGAACGTGCTGCTTCCTGTGATGTCTCAGGCGCCCGGACTCCCCGGCTGTAGCACGGGTCGGTCACGATTAGTAAGGGATGGGCCGAAGGGAAGTTTTGTGTGTTTTCTCCATCACAGTAGCTAGCATTTGAATATTAATAGTTTGATTACTGTCTATGAAAATGTAATCAAGAATTTAGTCGAGAGGCGCCTGGGTGGCTCGGTTGGCTAAGCCTCCCGCTCTTGACTTCAGCTCAGGTCATGATCTCACGGTCGTGGGATAGAGCCCCTAGTCGGGCTCCACACAGGGCATGGAGGCTGCTTAAGGGTCTCTCTCCTTCCTCTGCTCACTCACGTGCTCTCTCTCTCTCACTCTCAAAAAAGAAAAGGAAGAAAAACAGAAAAACAATTTTTTTTCCTGAAAGCAATTGTTCTTACCCAGAGAGTAATTCACAAATCTTTAGAGAAGTGTTTTTTCCAAATTACATATGTTTTCCTACTATTGCCATCCCATCTCGTGGGGTGAAATGCATATTCTCATCAGTCTCCTAGGTGATTCTGATGTACGCCCTTCTTTACGAACCATTGGTTAAAAGGAAAAAGGAAACCAAAAGCAAAAGAAAAAAAAAAAAAAGACAACGCTTTCTACGTTTTAGCTAGTCCAAAAATTCTCTTCCCATTGATAATACTTCCAATTCAATTATATTTCCTGTTTGATAATTCTCTTATAACAGATTATTCAAATTCTCTTCCTACTTCCTCTTACGGAGTGTTACATTCAAAGGGAGGGTCAGCCAACAGTGCCATGATGATTCCATGTGTCTCTTATGTTGAAATGGGCAGTATGTTTGTTAAAATAACCAGCAGTCCCTCAAGCTAGATCGGAGAGCTTTAGTGTTTAAACTGAGTAAAGAAATATTTTGAACTGATCTATTGTGTGAGCAAGTGTCAGTAAGCCCAGTGATGTAATAAGTTAGCTTCAGATTATGAGTGTGTACCCATGAGGGCCTTTGAGAAATTGAGGCCAGAAATACTCTGATTAAGTCAGGGAAGCTGTTTTGGCATCATTTGGCTTCACTTAGAAAGTCTTAGACCGTTCACGTTTTCTCTTAAGCATGTCTTTCTACAGTTCCACACCCTCCCCCCAAAGTCCTCACTGAATTTTGATTAATATAATTTTTGGCCTGGCTTAGTGAAGTACTCGTGACCATCTAGTACCTCTGTTATATTCACTTGAAGTAGCAAATTCAGAATCGCTATAGTGACTGTAGCATGAAGTCAGGCGATTTATTTTTCCCAATCTGCCATTAGACAGCTAATCTAAATCAGCAACATGATGATAAAGAAGCAAACCCAGAATGCACAAATATGAAATAAGCCTAGATTTCTCTCCCACTTGAGAATTAGATGTTCAGAAGAACGATACTTTTAGCTGGAGCTAATCTGGAAGAATCCTGTGTGTATCAAAAATTCAGAGTAACATCACGAGAAGAGAACATTCTGGAAAAATGTCATGCGTAAGCTCAAAGACATTTCCCTGCAATTCCCAGTGAGACTTGCCATCCGAGTTTTTACCAGCACCGAACACCAACGGTGTAATATCTTTGGCACCTTTCACTTCTTTGAATGGAAAGAAAGCAGCTCTCTCTGAAAGACCTGGATTAACAGGGTTGAGACTGACAGGTGAAAAGTCCTAGATTTCAGGGGACCTTCAGTGTGGAAATCAGCCTCGAGACAGGTGTTTTCTCCTTCTCGGTAACCATATCGAATAAAGGGAGAAAGAAGAAATAAAAGGTCACTCAGGGAACGTTTTGCCATGATTGGAAAGGCTTAGAACACCCGGATTTTTTCCTTAGCAGAGCAGTTACACTTTGCTATGATTTTTGGCGAGCATGGTTTAAATGAAGGAGTGAAACAGAGAAGATAACTTCTGTCTTTCATCTTTATTTTTTTGTTGTTATTTTCTAGGAAATCATTGTGAAAATTATAACCAAAAAACTCGGAGAGAAATATCATAAGAGAAAGGGTGTTGTTAAGGTAAGGCTGTGAGGCTGTGAGTGGACTCTGTGAAATTGACCGAATAAAGCCTTTTTGGTATTCCTGAAAGGTCAAGTCCTCAGGGCAGAAGCATTGTGTCTGAGGTTCTTGATGGTTCTGTAGAAGGAGAGCTGACTTCATAATTGGCGGAAATATGATTCCTTTGCAACCGTAATTTATATTTATACATACCGTGTGCTTTCCTCCTGGAGTAAACAATATGTATGAAGTCCCACGGGTGCCACGTAAACTCCCTCACTCACTGTGCAGGCCTTGCTAATCAGTGAGATGCATCCTCTTTGTTAACAATGGGCAATAAATATGATTATGTGCCTGGAGTTCCAAGGAGGGCTTCCTTGTTGTGTTTTGCCTGGGAGACTTTCAGCCGCTCTAAGATTTGAAAATTTGAAAATCAGCGCTCCAGTCCTTTTCCCTCTTTGCCGTCCCCTAAGAGTTTTATTCTGGCACCCAGCACTGTGCGTGCGTAAGTGCCCTTGTATTGTACTCGAAGCTGAGCATTGTCCCTCTCACTGTGTGTATCAAAGTCTTGTTCTAAGAACACCGACCAGTCTTTTATTCTTTGCAGATGAAAAGCCTCACTTGGCCTTGAACTGAATTCTTTATTAGGAAGCATAGAACCACTATCCTGTATACCTGAAACCAATATGTAAAACTGTGTCTTAAATAGACTGGAACTAAAGTGGAAAATGTAGTGAAATTTAAACAAATTTTAAGAAGCATAGAAGTCGTATATGGAGTCTGTAAAATAGTGTCATTGATAGGAGGAGTTACTCTTCCCATTTGACTGGAATGCCGTTTGTTTTCATCTTACCTGTTTCTGTCCTTTGACATTTGTGTTCGCATATTTCTGCTACTATAAAAGTGTTGATTTCACATGACAGGAAGTAATTGACAAATACACAGCTGTCGTCAAGATGATCGACTCCGGAGACAAGCTGAAACTTGACCAGACTCATTTAGAAACAGTAATTCCAGCACCAGGTAAATCTTTCTGCAGACCATTTAACCTGTATGCTATCGAAATGAGTGATTCCATCCTTAAAACCATAGTTTTTTGACATTACTGGGTAGTTGTAGACGGGTTTCCTTTCAGTGTAACTGATGCTCTTGATTTCAGGTGACACAGTGGGTTTACCAGTCCTCTGCAAAAGCGCTTTTGTGGCATGAATAAGTTTTCCCTTCCTAAGATCGTTTTTCTCTGAAAGCAAAATACAAACTCATAGGGAAAAAAAGTCACTCAGACGCGGGTTATTATTAATATATCTCTTCAGCTGCCTGAGGTAGTAAAGTAAAAGTCTCTGCTGTTTGGCTTTTTCTTTTGCTTAATGGTCTTTATCATTTGAGTAACTCTGATATCTCGTTCGAATGCTTCTTCGGTTGGGTTGCCTGCCTCTGACCCCACCCTTCATAGTGACAGCACAGTGATCGTGTTAGTCTCCAAAACTGCTTATCAGGTCCTTTATTCTTTCCCAGGAAAATAAAACTCATTTTATGGTTGAAAAAAAAAGAAATTTTTTAGCTTTAATGAGATGTAATTGACATACGATAAATTGCACTTGTGTAAAATATACAATTTGATCAGTTTTAAGACACGAATACTCTCTAAAACAATCCCTACAATCAGGATAATGAATGTATCCATCACCCCCCCCCCCCCCAATTTCCTCACTCCCCTTTATCGTTCCCTGCCACTCCTCCACTGCTGCCTCCCATGTCCCCAAGACAACCACCTTTCTGCTGTCTGTCACTATAGATCAGTTTGTTTCTATCTAGAATTTTGTATGAATAAAACCATACCATGTGTCTTGTTTTTTGGTCTGGATCTTTCAGTACGTGTAATTATTTTGGATTCGTGCCTGTTGTCACATGTATGTGTCTATAGCTCACTTCTCTCTGTTGCCAAGTAGTGTTTCCCGGTGTGGATATGCTACTTCTTGTTCATTCAGTCACCTGTTGATGGACATTTGTCTTGTTTACAGTTTCGGGCTGTTGCAAATAAAATTTCCAAGAATATCCATACGCAAGTCCTTATATGGACATATGGTTTCTCCCCTATTAAGAAGATACTTAGAAATAGAATGACTCCCTCATAGTAAGAGCCAAAGCAATCTAAATTTTTCTTTTTCTTTTCTTTTTTTTTTTTTAGTGTTTATTTATTTTTGAGACAACGCAAGAGACAGAGTGCAAGCAAGGGAGGGGCAGACAGAGGGAGACACAGAATCTGAAGCAGGCTCCAGGCTCTGAGCTGTCAGCCCAGAGCCTGACGCGGGGCTCGAACTCACAAGCTGTGAGATCATGACCTGAGCTGAGGTTGGACACTTAACCGACTGAGCCACTCAGGCACCCCAGTCTGAATTTCTTTCTAATGATTTCTGGGCTCTGAACATTTTCCCTTCCACTCCTTGCAGATTAAGTTTCCTCTGACAAGTGGAAAAAAACGTGAGGAGTCTTAGAATGCTATAGCGATCAGAGTATCTCCAGACTATACTTTAGAGTATTGCAGAGTTCTGAAATGATTAAGAACTCAGAGGGGTTTTGTTTTTTGTTCTGTTCATTCACTGTAATTGCATTTTGCTGTAACAAAGTAGAAGAAAGAAGCAAACATTTCTTTGCATTCAGTGTTCTATTCTATCGTAGGAAAAAGAATTCTCGTTTTAAATGGAGGCTACAGAGGAAATGAAGGTACCTTAGAATCCATCAATGAGAAGACTTTTTCAGCTACCATAGTCATTGAAACTGTAAGTACGTTTCCACAGAGAAATTCCTAAAGGGCTTTAAAAATGTGCCATAGTTTTTTCATTGGGTTGGTCTTTGTTTTAGAGCTGGGGTTTGTCGTCTGTCTTCTCTCCTGTTTGGAAATCTGTAAGCTTAGTCTTTGTAACTCTGCCATTGCTGAAGGATTGTATTTTCTGATTTTAAAAGAAATGCATATGTGGCTTAGTCCACTTGAGCCGGTGTAACAGAATATACCATATACTGGATGGCTGATAAGTAAATAATTTCCACGGTTCCGAAGGCTGGAAGTCTAAGAATAAGGCACTGGCCGACTTGGTGTCTGGTGAGGGCCCACTTCCTGGTTCATGTGTTCTCATATGGTGGAAGGGACAAAGCCCTCTGGGGTCTTCTTTACAAGGGCACTAATCCATTCATGAGCGCGCACCCCCATGACCTAATCACTCCCCAAAGGCCGCCCGCCAGATACTGTCACACTGGGCGTTAGGTTGCAGCTGTGAATTCTGGGTGGGACGCATCCAGTATAGCAATGCTTATTGTTTTAAGACCTGAAAAAGACAATTTAATATAAATAACTTTAAAAATTACCAATAATTCTCCAGCCAGATAACTCCCTTTAATATTTTGACCTGTTCCTTTTCAGTCTTTGTATTTTACAAAATTGTATCCAATATGTACAGTTTCACATTCTGACTTTTTTCTTTCATATCCAGTATAAAACTCAATTCGACATACAATTAGCGGGGAATATAGAATCAGAATTAATGACGGGAAAAGCCCAGAGATCACTATTTTAAGGTTTTTTTTTTTTTTTTAATTTTTTATTTTTTAAAATTTACATCCAAATTAGTTAGCATATAGTGCAACAATGATTTCAGGAGTAGATTCCCTAATGCCCCTTACCCATTTAGCCCATCCCCCCTCCCACAACCCCTTCCATAACCCTCAGTTTGTTCTCCATATTTATGAGTCTCTTCTGTTTTGTCCCCCTCCCTGTTTTTATATGATTTTTGTTTCCCTTCCCTTATGTTCATTTGTTTTGTCTCTTAAAGTCCTCATAGGAGTGAAGTCATATGGCTTTTGTCTTTCTCTGACTGATTTCACTTAGCATAATACCCTCCAGTTCCATCCACGTAGTTGCAAATGGCAAGGTTTCATTCATTTTGATTGGCGAGTAATACTCCATTGTATATATATACCACATCTTCTTTTCCATTCATCCATCAATGGACATTTGGGCTCTTTCCATACTTTGGCTATTGTTGATAGTGTTGCTATAAACATGGGGGTGCATGTGTCCCCTCGAAACAGCACACTCGTATCCCTTGGATAAATGCCTAGTAGTGCAATTGCTGGGTCGTAGGGTAGTTCTATTTTTAGTTTTTTGAGGAACCTCCATACTGTTTTCCAGAGTGGCTGCACCAGCTTGCATTCCCATAAATTTTTTTTTAATGTGTATTTATTTTTGAGAGACAGAGAGAGACAGACTGTGAGCGGGAGAGGGGCAGAGAGAGAAAGACACAGAATCTGAAGAGGCTCCAGGCTCTGAGCTGTCAGTACAGAGCGCGACGCGGGGCTCGAACTCACAAGCCGTGAGATCATGACCCGATCCGAAGTCGGACGCTTAACCGACTGAGCCACCCAGGCACCCCCAGAGATCACTATTTTAAATAGTCCTTCCTTTCTTTCATAAAGGATTAAAAGGTAGAGATCAGTGAAGTAATTTCTGGAAATCTGATGTACAGGTCAAGTTGTTGACTGAAGTAGACTGGATGGCTCACTGACAGTCTGTGGGCGCCCCAGTGAGGCCTGAGACGTCTCCTGAGGGAAGGAAGGGCCTGAAACAGGCTTTTCCGTCACCGCCTAATGCGTTTTGGAACTCTGAATGATGGGGCAGGGACTCTCCAAGTGAAATCCATTTTCACACCCAGTGTAGGAAGCGTCAGCATGTGGGGGGTGGGATAAGAGACCCCGCAGAGAGTCAGGTGACCGTCCTGAGCGCTCTCCAGGACTTGGGCTCGTAACTGCCCACTTTCGTGTGTTGCCTGAAGGGGGTCAGAGGCATCTAGACCCATCTCTGGACTGTGTTCCAGAAAATCAGGTGGGTCCTTATTTGAGAGAAACCACATTTAAGTAAATTGAGCATTTTTTCCCAGTCTCTGTATACACGAATTCAGCAACTGTGACTGACAAAAAATAGAAGGGAAGAAAAGGAAAAGGAATCTCTCTGTTACTGAGAAAGTTCTCCATCTGACTAAATTAATAGATTGAGTTTTGTTTTGTTTTGTTTTTAACTCCCGTTTTTCTCTCTGACTCAGGCAGCATAAGGTCATGGAACATCTAGCATTTCCTTGGAAACGATTCTCCTGCACTTTTTAAATTCATAGTAGCATCCAATTTAGATCCCGCCTCAACTCGTGTTTTCATCTCAGGGAGACGCAAAACAACTAATTAGCACTGAGGGCTTTCTGGGTTCCATCCAGATACCTTCGGGTTAGTCTGGTTTTCACGGACTCGTTTCTTTCCTCCCTCGCCGTGACCCCACTTGGGCCTTCCTTCTGAGCTTGCGTGGCTTAAAGAGCTGGGCTGGGGTAGGACTAGGAGGCGTGCCCACAAGAGGCTGGCTGACTGTGAAGCGGCAGGTACTTTTCGAAGAAACCTGCGTATTGTTTTTCCTTTGGCAGCCTGCCCCGCCCCATTTAAAAGAAATGTGTTTGTGTGTGCGTGTGTGCACTTGTGTACGTCCCCACAATTGCTTCAAGTCGTTGCCGTGAAACACACAAACTTCCCGAGTGATTTCTCCTGCTGTTTTTATCCCTTCCGACGTCTTCAATTATAGCATCAGTATCAAAGTCTTTGAAATTTACTCGTTTATTAGGCAGATTTTTATTTATTTATTTTTTTTAATTTTTTTTTTTAAACGTTTATTTATTTTTGAGACAGAGAGAGACAGAGCATGAACGGGGGAGGGGCAGAGAGAGAGGGAGACACAGAATCAGAAACAGGCTCCAGGCTCTGAGCCATTAGCCCAGAGCCTGACGCGGGGCTCGAACTCATGGACCGCGAGATCGTGACCTGAGCCGAAGTCGGATGCTTAACCGACTGAGCCACCCAGGCGCCCCTCGGCAGATTTTTAAATAGCTGATGAGTTATTCAGAAAGTCTCAGCCTTTTAGCCCAGCTGTTTGCCTAGTTGACCAAATGAGCGGCTCCCTTCTTACTCCCCGATTTTGTGTTCTTCTCATAAAAGCCTACCTGACCGTGGGCCTTCACACTTGATAATGAAAGAGGCAACCTGAGTCATGCTTTATCTGGGAACTTGTTTCCATCGAATACAGTCATTATTATATGTTAAAAAGAATAGCATTTTTAAAAGCATTGTTAAGGGAAGGTGTGATTCTTCACAAACAACGTGAAAATCTCACTTCAAGGTTAGAGTCATTATCATCATCATCATTTAAAAAAAATTTTTTTTTAATGTTTATTTATTTTTGAGACAGAGAGAGGCAGAGCATGAACCGGGGAGGGTCAGAGAGAGAGGGAGACACAGAATCCCAAGCAAGTTCTAGGCTCCGAGCTGTCAGCCCAGAGCCCGACGCGGGGCTCGAACTCACAGACCGCAAGATCATGACCCGAGCCAAAGTCACTCAACTGACTGAGCCGCCCAGGCGCCCCAGGAACAGCTCTTTTCCAAGGGGCCATTTGTGAGGAGCCCGGGATTCTTCCAGCTCGTGTCTCCGTCACCTTCACCGAGTGACTTTTATACTTACCGCGCTCTTGTGCTTCAGACAGGCCAAGGCCGAGCGTGCTGGGCTGCACGTGCGGGCAGCGTAGCCTGGCCTGGAGGTGGCCCGCGTCACTTCTGTTCACCTCTGCGGCTGGAGCTCCATCTCATGACCGTACCTCACCCCATAGGGAGCCAGGGAAAGTGTCCAGGGAGCAGAGGAGATACGGAACAGCCAGCAGGTGCCTGCCACAACGTGTAGGGATAGCACATTTCACACGTCATCGAAGAAACCGTGGCGCTTCCTAATGAGAAGGCCGTAGAATATTTTAAAAGTCACAGTCGTACGGAAATGTTAGCTGCCGTAATGGTGTTGTAGGGGTATGGGAGAGACAAATTTGGATCTTTAAGTGTGGTGTCATTTTCTTGTCTTGTAAGTATATGTGTGTTTTTAATCTTTTCTTCAATCATTTTAATTTGTAGGGCCCTTTAAAAGGACGCAGAGTCGAAGGAATTCAATATGAAGACATTTCTAAACTTGCCTGAGTTTGAAAATTTGTTAACACATTAAAATCCTAAAGCATCAAATTGGTGTTCACCAAGGCATTATAAGACTCTACTGTGTTAGGGTGTTTCTTTTGTATAAAGCAAATGGATTTATTTAAATATTACTGTATAGTTGTTCAGCTAAGCTTATAGAAAAATCGAATTATGTCTCATGAAGTATCAAAACAATGTAATTTTGTTTTTACTGGTTTGGTTTCCTTTGTAATATTGCCTTAAAGATTTTTTATCTTCATTAAAAGAATGTTATCGTAAAGTGTTTTATATAAGACAATTTAGAATCGTGTAGAGCAAATCCTTCATATACTCTATAGTTGCAGTGGTAACGTTGAACTATAAATCTAATTACACTTTAAAAAGTCAGACTATAGAGTCTCAGCTTTATTGAGATAGAGTTCACGCACGGTATCACGTACAGTTCGGTGGCTTTTAGTATACGTACAGAGATGTGCACCCATCATCACTATTTACTCTTAGAGCATTGTCATCGCCGCAGAAGGAAACCTTGTGCCCGTGGTCTCTCCCTGTCCTCCCACTTTCCCCAGCCCCTGGCAACCACTAGTCTACTTTCGGTCTCGGGGACTTGCCCGTCCTGGACATTTCATATCAGTGGAATCGTAACAACAGGTGGTCTTTTTACGAGTCGCTTCTTCCGTGGAGCATTGTGTTTGCAACGTGCACCCATGTTGTAGCGTGTACCAGTGCTTCCCTCCTTTTTATTGCTGAGCACCGTATGGGTCCACCACAGCGTCAAAATCCGTTTGTCAGTTGACGGACATTCTGGTCGTGTCTGCTTTGGGGCTCTTAGGAGTAATGCTGCTGTGAACGTTTGTGCGCACGATGTTCTGTGGACACGTGTTCATACGTTTTCAGTGCCTGGGAACGGAGCTGCAGAGCCTGACTGTAAGTCATGGGATGATGTTTCTTTATATTTAAGAGAGAGAGAGAGAGAGACAGGGTGTGAGCAGGGGAGGGGCAGAGAGAGAGGGAGACACAGAATCCGAAGCAGGCTCCACGCTGTAAGCTGTCAGCACAGAGCCCGATGCTGGGCTCGAACTCACAAGCTGTGAAGTCATGACCTGAGCCGAAGTCGGACGCTCAACCGACTGAGCACCCCCCGCCCCGCCCGGGGCACCCCTACCATGTTTAACATTCTGAGGAACTTCCAGCCTGTTCCAAAGTGACTGTACCATTTTACAATCCCATCGACAGTGTTGAACTGTACATTTTTAAATAATAGATCAGTGTATTATTTAGGGATGCAGAAGACAAGAAACTCAGCGAATACTTAGGTTATGTAAAAAATATACATATATATGTATATGTGTATGTATATATGTATATATATATGGATTTTTTTTTAATAAATAAATTGATGGCTCATGCGACAGAAGGAGCAGATCCGGGCTTGCAGTGGGGTCCAGGGTGCAAACAGCCTGGTCGGGCTTGGCTCCCGCGGCCCCGGCTTGGCCTGTGTCGGCCGTGCTCTCAGCCCCTCTCGACAGCAAGATGACCGCCAGCGTCCCCGGCCTCCTGTCTCCCCCTTCTCCCCTGGTTCAGACAGAAGACTGGAACTGAGGCCGGGACAAATCACTCCACGGGCAAGGGTTGGAATAGTGAGATGGGCCAGACCTGGGTGGTTCGCCAGCCCCTAGGCCGTCTCTCTCGGACTTAGCATCAGGGATTGCTGATCAATTCTGTCGTCAGAAGGCGGGAGGACCCGCCCGCGAACAGAACCGGAAGATGACGGCAGCACGAGATGCAGTAACGGGGCGATGTCAGTAGCTTTGCCAGCTCTGTTCTTCCGGGATAAGTTCAAGTGTTTCTGGACTAACTGGACAGCACAGGAAAGTGGAAAGGAACCGGGTGTTGGAGTTGAGCAGGCTTCAAATTGAATGTCGGCTGTTCTGTTCACCAGCTGTGTAATCTTAGAATGTTTTTAATGTACAAATTATCAAAAAAAAAAAAAAAATGTGTCCCTGCAGGGTTGTTGTGAGAACTACAGAAAATACACGGGAGGTGTCAGACGGGGAGCCACGCATCTGTGGCCCCGCCTGGCCTGGTGTTAATCTGGCCTGAAGAGTTTCGTTAGGGAGAACGGGTCTCCCTGGTCAGAACAGGTAAGTCAACCTTGCCGAGATTCCTCCCCCACCCCCCCCCCCCCACCGCCAACCTGTAAATTCGGAGTCAACCTCCGTAGGAAAAAATGTTCCATCCCTACCTCCCACATTCTGATTCTTTTCCCCAACATCCTCCTGAAGTTATCCCAGAATGAAACAAAGCAGCGTAACGGATGTTAAATTTAGCATTTAAAAATCCAAAGCACAAAAATACGACTCTAGACGACAGGGCCTTTATCCCCCCCCCCCCACCCCTGGAAGTTCTTAGAGGCCAGTAGTGTTTTATGTTATCCACGGTGGCTGCAGATACCTAACGTCAAGTTTTCTATGGGCTTTTTTTTTTCCCTTTCTTAAAACATCACAAGCTACTTTTGTTTACATAGACTTTTTTTTTTTTTAACAACAGTTTTAAGCTCACGGCGAAATGGAGCAGAGGGTACAGAGATTGCCCATAGATCCCCTGTCCCCACACACACCGCCTCCCTTACCACCCACATCCCCAAGCAAAGTGGTACGTTTGTTACAATGAACCTATGATAATGATGAACACATCGTCATCATCCAAAGTCCATAGTTTAGGGTAGGGTCACTCTTGGCGGTGTCCCGTTCTATGGGTTTGGGCAAGTTGGTAACGAAATGAAATGAATTCACCAGTACAGTATCATACAGAACAGCTTCACCAGGCTAAAAATCCTCTGTGTTCTCCCTGTTCGTCCCTCTCCCCCCACAGCTCAACCCCTTGGCAACCGCTGACTTTTTTTTTTTCTTTTTCTGGCTCCGTATCTTTGCCTTCTCCATAATGTCATACAGTTGGAATCGTATAGTATGTAAGCTTTCCAGATTGGCTTCCTTCACTTAGTCACATGCTCTTAAGGCCTCTCCATGCCTTCTCATGGCTCGATAGCTCATTTCTTTTCAGCGCCAAGCAATACGTCTCTGTCTGGATGTGCCACAATCCATCCACTCCCCTACTGAAGGACATCTTGGTTGCTTCTGGATTTGGTCAATTACGAATCAAGCCGTTACCAACATCCGTGCGTATTTTTTATGTGGACATGTTTTCAGCTCAGAGTAGATGCCAAGGAGCGCAGTTGCTGGATGGTAAGGGGAGGGTGTGTTTGGTTTTGTAAGAGACTGCCAAACGATCTGCCAAGTGGCTGCGCCATTTTGCACTCCTGCCAGCAAGGACTGAGTGTTCCTGTCGCTCGCGTCCTCACTGGCATTTTGTGGTGTCGGTGTTTTGAATCTTGGCCCTTCTGATAGGTGTGTAGTGGCATCTCGTTATTTTAATCGGCATTTCCCTGGCGACCTGATGTCAAGCATCTCTTCGTGTGTCTATTTGCCATCTGTGTTATCTGTGGTGAGGTGTCCGTTTAAGTCTTTCGCTCATTTTTTAATGGGGTTGTTCATTCTCTTATTGTTGAGTTTCAAGAGTTCCTTGTGTATTTTGGATAATAGTCCTTCATCAGGTACGTCTTTTGCCAGTATTGTCTCCCGGAGCATGGCTTGTCTTCTCATCTTTTATTTTTATTTTTTATTTTCACTTAAAATTTTGTTTTAATGCTTATTTACTTTTGAGAGAGAGAGTTGGGGGGGGGGCAGAGAGAAGGAGACCCAGGATCTGAAGCAGGTTCCAGGCTCCGAGCTGTCAGCACAGAGCCCGACATGGGACTTGAACTCATGGATCGCATGATCGTGACCTGTGCCGAAGTCAGATACTTAACCGACTGAGCCCCTGTCTTCTCGTTTTTTAGATAGCTGTTTTTCATCATTTTGCTTGAGGTCCTATCAAATTATTGGTAATCGTGTCTTGGGAAGTCAAATTCCCTGAGTTTTCATTGGGAATGCCACTGACTCCTACTGCCTTCCTTTCTGCCTTTCCTTGCCTACTTCTGCCTGTCCGTTTTTCCTGTCATACTTGAGTAAATTCACTGAACAAACATTTACCGAGTTCCCCGGTAGGTAAGCCGTCACAGTATGTGCTGTAGATTTAAATGTGAGAAGCAAGTATAGACCCAAGATGTGTGTTGTGTAGGAATTGACAATGGTCAGAGAACTGATACTCAAATGAAATGATTGGCCGATAAAGAGACACTTGACCATCTGGGACAGCTACTTAACAATCCACCTTAACTTTGCTGGGCCTCGGTAAGAGACCATGAACTGATATCAGGATACACCTCGGTGCCTACTTTGCCAAAGGAGAACCACAGGATTAGAATACGAATCAGCCTTGATTGATAAGTTGGTTATTGGCTTGACTGAAATGCTCTCAGAAATATTAAGCCACTAATACAATTAAAAGGAAGCATCCTTGATTTTTCTTTCTTTTACATAGATATTCCAGAGAAAGTCACCAGCGTAGACTTGGCCGGTGTGAAGAAGTGTTAAGAACAGTAACACTAAATTCTTACGGCATTTTTATGTATTCAGCACGCAAAAGCATTATTTAAGCATTTTTATGTATTCGGGCAGCCAGGTAACTTTTACTCTGATCTTATTGGGTCTTTGGAGCGACTTTTCTCTCTTTCAATTGGGATAAGCCTGAAGAGAAAAATGCCACTTTTTATGGTATTAAGCGATCCTTTGAAGCATGTTGAATGGTTTGCATAAGGTCTCACACCAGTAGGTACTAAAATAACTCCTGATTCATGCTTCATTTTTACTACACATCGAGACAATCTTTAATTTCCTTTTTTTAATTATTATTATTTCTTTGGAATAGGTAACTCTTTTCTTTTTTCTTGAAGCATGGGCTCCCATTTCCCTGACAGTAAGATATATATTTGCTTGGTTTAAGGGAAACCATTCGGATTGATATTTATGAAAAGCTTTGAAGACAGGCTACAGGAGTCCTGAAGATGATTGGAAGATAGGGGCCCTGCGACACCCCAGCTGAGATTTACGGTGACGACCTACTCCTCTCTACAGAATTACGTTCTGATCAATCCCTAGTGGGTTGCAGAATGCTCCAAAGAATAAGCAAGCGTAATACAGGTAATTGTCAGGTTGTTTTCCTTTATTGCTGAGAGCACAATACTTTCAGAAACTAATCAAGAGGTAAACAGTGGAAGAATCTCTTCCTTTCCACTGATCCCTAGTAATTTGGTTCCTTCATTTGAAATTCAAAATGGAGTATCCATTTGTAACTCAAAATTAATTTTATAGAGAAGGCATATTTCTGGTCTCAATGGGGACGCATGGACAGCATTAATACAATTTTAGTTGCCTTATTCAAAACGCCAGCTATTAATAAAAGTTTTGATAATTGAATAACATGGATTTGACTTTAAATCTAGTTTTACAGAACTGTGTTGTTCAGCATCCTGCATGTAAATATACAGCCTAAGATCTTCATTGTTATTTTTAGAGCTACAGAGCACATGTAAAATACTAGGAATCAAACTAAAAATATATCTAAAGATAGTAGTTTTAAAGTCTAAATTCTTGCCAAGTAGCAGAGTTAAGTGTAAGAACCTACTTTTGAAGTTTGTGTTACATATTAGCATTTTAAGATCAGTATTTTTGAAGTAGAAAACGGAAAACATGGAGTAGACTTTTAATGTACCATAGGTACCACAGATAAAACTAAAAGGCAGTGCCATTTACCTCTTCAGCACTGAGGTTACCTATGGATTCTAGAAATATCACATTTCCTTACTATTTTACAATTAGACCAAAAGACAAAAACTTGATTTTGTAAATACAGGTTGAGTGTGTAAAAAGAGGCAGTTTTGTGTACTTTCTAAAGTAAAAATAACTTTTACCAAATTATGGAGAGAAAGCTTCATAAAAATGGACCTGTAGGGGTGCCTGGGTGGCTCTGTCGGTTAAGCGTCCGACTTCAGCTCAGGTCATGATCTTGCGGTTCGTGGGTTCGAGCCCCGTGTCGGGCTCTGTGCTGACAGCTGGGAACCTGAAGCCTGCTCCAGATTCTGTGTCTCTCTCTCTCTCTCTGCCTATCCCCTGCTTGTTCTCTGTCTCTGCCTCTCTCTCTCTCTCTCCCTCTCTCTCTCTGCCTATCCCCTACTTGTTCTCTGTCTCTGTCTCTCTCTCTCTCTCTCTCAAAAATGAAACATTAAAAAAAATTTTTTAATGGACGTTTAAACAGTTTTTAAGTGCAATTTTACCACTTTGACCTTTGAAAATATATCCTAATTCTAGAAATTGATTTTTAAAGGGAAGTTATAAACAAAGGAAAGTACAGACTTACAACAAACCGGATTTGCACCAAATCACCCAAATCCACTATATTAATGCAGACATTATGAAGTCCGATTTGTTGTGTATTGATTCTGCCTTATAAATGTCATCAGCCTTTTGTGAGGACATAACTTGCTAGTTAATTTATTTCAAAATGCACTCTAATCATATAAGATTTAAAATTACTCTCAGGAATTGCTTAAATACAAACAAAAGGTATATAAGGAATACTCAGGAAGTCTCTGTGTTCAAGATCATTGAATCTGTGTGAAACGTGTTGCCACATAGGGGTGACTTCCAGAGAATTTGGACCTATGATTGTCTCAGAATTCATAGTAACATTAACACTAAGTGAAGTTAGCCGTGTGAGGTAACATCCTGAGCGATTTTAAATATACAAAGAATTTGGGAACAACAAAATCTCCGAGGCGACCTTAGAATGCCATCAGGGAAGCAGGACTGTTACGAGAGATCGTAATTTAATAAGCAGACACCTACCCATTTGTATCATATCTTATCTGGAGGATAGCTTTGAGAACAGAAACAGGTTAGTGAGCTAAGGCCTTGTCATGGTTTATTATAGGTGTCAACTTGGCCGGGCCATGGGGTACCCAAAGAGTTAGTCAAACACGATTTGGGGTGTTTCTATGAAGCTGGTTTTGGATGAAATTTACATTTAAGTCATAGCCTGAGTAAAACAGGTGGGCTTCCCTAAGTGGGCTTCATCCAACCAGTTGAAGGCCTGAGTACAACAAAAAGGATGAGGCCCCCCCCCCCCCCCCCGTAAGGGGGAATTCTCTAGCTGCCTGCCTTTGGATTTCATCGGCAGCATGGATTTTTCCTGCCTAATGGCCTTCAAACAAAAACTGGCTTCCCCCAGATCTCCTGCCCCATCAGTCAGCCCATCCTGCAGGTTTGAAACTACCATCCTTTATAATGATGTGAACAAATTATTGTATAAATCACCCCCCCCCATATATATATATATGCATAGTTCTGTTTCTCTAGAGCACCCTGACTTACACAGTCTGCACGGACTAAAAAGGATCTCTGAGGCCAACACTGTGGAGGAAGTGTTGGCCAACCACACTGGGCCATTGCAGGGACCGAGGCAAGCCTATCCCAGCAACTGGCGACAGGGCTTTTGCCGCCGCAAAACAATCAAGATCAGGCAACTTCCCCTGTTCTTACTCGACGTTCGCCAAGTAACCTTCTCATAATTGAACATCCCACGTACCTGATAGCATCAAAATATACTCAGCCTACAGGGCTGAAGACCAGACCCTCGAGAATAATGAAATCATCCCAGCAAATGCCAAGTTGAGGGCTCCGTCTGGATGCCAGCGCGAGTGGCCAAAGCAGCTTTTCCTTTGCATGACCCTGATTAACGCGTCTTAACATCTGAAAACTCGACAAAATCCTGAATCTTCTTTGCAAAGTATTTATTTTCTTCGGCTGTATTAACAGGTTTTCTAAACCACCATGACATCTGGTTACTGGAAAGGGGGCAGGGAAGGGCCGTATATACGTATCATTTCCAAAGCCACACATCTTTAAGGCCTTTGGAGAAAGCTATAAAGCTGAGGCACAAAGTAATCCTTGTAATGTCCGTCGATGAAACCTTTCCCGCTGTTATGCACGAACCAACAGGAAACCTCTGTTCCGAACACTCGATCTGTTCGATAGTCCTTCTGTAGGCCTCTGCGGGGAAAATGGTGAGTATGGTTAGACTTGGCCAGCTTGCGTATCTGCAAATCTTTGCTGTTCATCATGCCCCTCCTGGTGCCGTATCTGCTCACGCCCACGCTCACGCCCACTCCCCAAGCTGTACAGAACATTCTCTTGAGCTTGGTGTTGGAAGGACAGAGAATAAGCACTGCATCCTTAGATAATTCAAATAACCCTTTGGAGACTGACCAATATGTAGACTTTTCCAGCACGGGAAAGAGTGCAAGTTAACGTCCCAGTGGAAAGAAAGCGGGAACCAAATGCTGAGCCGCTGTGGGCTCACCTCACACGTCCCCTGCTGAATGAATCTTCACTGTGAGGGTGAGTGTTCTATCTAAGGGTGATGCCAGCTGTTTCTGAGAAATCCATGCTCCCACTTACAGGACAAAGAAGCCGATGATTTAAAAAGCTGTGTGGCCTATTGTCACTGGTGAGCTTTAAAATACGGATGAAAGCGCACGACCCCGTCCACCCCGAAGCCCCCGTCAACTCAGTCTCAGTTATGTATTTCGAGGTGCTTCCAACAGATGAACTGGAGGCCCGACAGTTACCTTTGTCATTAGAGTATAGCAGGTGTGCGTTTACCAACCTAGATAACTTATTTTACTCTTATTACTGTGCTCGCCATTTCCTTATCAAACATGCTCACCGACGCCCACGGGTCACTCACTGGTCTCCAGTGAGCCGAACCTCACCAAGAGCTCGTCGTTTTACTTCAAAAATCTATTTTTGTGGTGGTATGTATGGGTTAATTATTACTGCAGTGTCATCACTTACTGATGTGGAAGCCAAGGACATTTGCGGGCAAAGAAAGTCATTTCTTATAAAGCAACGTTGATTGCTTTGTAAAAAAAATAATAAAAAAAAAGCCACAAAAAAACCTGCTTTAAAATGATATCAGACAGGCACAGGGGAGACTGCTGTAAAGGACTGGGAGAAATTTAAAAGATTGAGAAGAATGTAAACACGATGCTTTCCAAGTATAGAATCCTCACTTTGAACAAAGCATGCGGAGATGGTTTGTGTCAGAAAAGCTACACAAAAATGCATTTGGTAGATTCATACTCAAGAAGAAGGCTGCAGTTTTACATAAAATTATACATTCAGGGACTCCTGGGAGGCTCAGTTGGTTGAGCGTCTGACTCTTGGTTTTGGCTCAGGTCATGATCCCAGGGTCGTGGGATCGAGCCCTGCATTGAGCTCTGCACGGAGCATGGAGTCTGCTTAAGATTTTCTCTCTCCCTCCGTCCCTCTCCCCTACTCAGGTTCTCTCTGTATCTCAAAAAAAAAAAAAAAAAAAGAAAAGAAAAATAAAAAATAAAAAATATATATATTCTCTAGCACTGTGGTTCACAGGCATTTTTATGATTTCCTTCTTTGATCAGCTTTTTCAGTAAGCCAACTGGTGACCATAGGGCTTGTAATGCAGAGGATGAGACCAATGGCTTCATTTCTCTTGGCATTTTATGGCACCTCCTTATCTACCTGGGTCTATTTGCAGTTAGGCTGGCGTCCCTGCAGTGGCCTTATACAGATGTCATGTGTGTTTCTCCCTGATGAACTGTTTCGTCGGACATAAGTAACGCTTGAAATAGCTTTTCTTGCTTCGCTCATTTCTGTTCTAACCCCGGTAGGAGCGCTCTGGGTCGCTGCTATATGCATCCGAGGCCTACCTGGTGACAATCAACCTGTGTCCCTTCACTTCCATGCTCGCCTCTGGCTTCTCGGGGTCCTTCCCTGGTCGCTCATTGAAGATCCGGATCTTTGGCTCATGCATGAACTGGCCTAGTGACACAAAGTCCAGACTGATTTACGTGGAACCCACGGGCAAACAAAAACAACAGCCTCATCATCATTGGATCCAAACTGCATTCTGGTCTCCCTCTAGAATTTCTGGGGCCGAAAGACATACCGAGAGGGAAAAGGCAGAGCGATGGGAGGGATGGGTCCTTCCCAAGAGCAAAGCAGGCTGCTCACCCCACACACGAGGCTGACCCACTGGACGAGAAGTGGAGTGGAACGCCCTGTGGCTAGGGGTGTGGGTGAACACCTGTGAGCATGGCTCAGATCGTAGAAACAAGGTTTGTGA
This sequence comes from Panthera uncia, assembly GCF_023721935.1. Taxonomy (NCBI): domain Eukaryota; kingdom Metazoa; phylum Chordata; class Mammalia; order Carnivora; family Felidae; genus Panthera; species Panthera uncia. The sequence goes on along the minus strand of NC_064809.1, from coordinate 6,836,795 downwards.
TGTCATAGTCACATGCTTCAACCGAACTGTTCCTTAGAAGGTTGGGGTGCCTGGGTGGCTCAGTTCAGTTAAGCCAACTGATTTCAGCTCATGTCATGATCTCATGGTTTGTAAGATCAAGCCCTGCATCAGGCTTTGCGCTGATAACACGGGCCTGCTTGCGATTCTCTCTCTCCCTCTGTCTCTGTCCCTCCCCAACTCACACACGTGCTCTCTCTCTCTCTCAAAATAAAAAGACATTAAAAAAAAAAGTTCACCTCTCTTTAGTTACAAAAAAAAAAAAAATCTTCAATGTATAATTTAAAAATTGAAAACATTTCTCTAACTTTCCCAGTTAGTGATGATGAAATCCCGCGTCTGGGATTACCCGCACCAGCAAATGGTCTTGGCTGTAGTACAACCCAGTCACCCTACCCTGCAACGTAGGGTTGTATTAATCATGTTTGTTACTTTCTGTATATTATGATTTGACATCTTAAAACCCTGACTGGCTGGGAGAGACCGCCCCCTCCCTACCCAATTCTGAAAGACCGCAAAGGACTCAGACAGGAGCATGCCTGCCGTGTGCAAGCTAACCACCCAGAGCTAGACCTCCGCTAGCTGGCCTGCACAGCCCAGATGGAATCATTCCAGGCCCAGGTGCCAGGTAAGTAGAGACCACCCTGGACCCCAAAGCCCACCTACATTACTCAAGCTAGCCAACCCAGAACTCCCCTCCTCTGTCTTATCTTTGCACAGAAACACCATAGAGGCTCTGGCCTTGCCCTGCGCGTTAGCTCCCTGATGAAAACTTGGCCTTCCTCTGCGGCCCTGTGAGGCGAGCCCTGCCTCTCGTTTCCAGGGGGAGACCGTGAGCGATGGTAAACGTTTCCATCGATGGCATTGGCCCCTTTGCGTCCTCGCTCAGTCACCTCTACAAATCAAGCCCTGGGCACAGAGTATGGCTCCAACCCGTCTTTTGAGTCCACACCTGTCACTGTCCGAGTTCTAACCTCCAAAGTTGCTCGAGACCAAGAGGGGGCCCCCCATTTTGCCTGATGGTCGATGGACACCATACCTATTAGTCCGTGTGCTTTAGGTGAAAACTTGTTTGTGGGGGGAATGTAGATCCCCAGAAAGTCTACGTTGATCGGATGCTTCTTCCAAACCCGATGGAGTAAAACAGAGAAGGACATGTCTTTATTCAGGGTGATGGTCACAGTTTGCTCTTTCTTCACAGAGACAAGCACCCTGGTGTGAAAGCCAAAATGGAGTCAACATTTCTAGAACAACTGTTCAGGACGCCATTCCTCCCACTCCGGACACGAGCTGGCCACCCCTCCCTGGACAATCTCACTAGTGGTCTAAGTCCTTCACAACATTTTTGCCACAGAATGTTGTTTTCACTCCCGGCTCTGGAATTCTGTCAATTTATATGTTTGTATAAAAACAATTAGCAGGGGGGTGCCTGGGAGGCCCAGTTGGTTGAGCATCCGACTCTTGATTTTGGCTCAGGTCATGATCCCAGTGGGGTGAGATCAAGCCCTGCGTTAGACTCCCCATTGAGCCTGGAGCCTGCTTAAGATTCTCTCTCTCTCTCTCTCTCTCTCTCTCTCTGCTGTCCTCCTGCTCATGCTCTCTCTAAAATTAAAATTAAAACAATTAACAGATAATAATGGGAAAATATTACTCCTAAGATACAATCATTGTGTTTCTGGGCACAGTCTGACACGGAGTCGGCCGTGGAGTTTTGATGGATTCATTCACTTTTCTAACACGTATTTACTGCATACCTACGACATGCCTGGCCGTAGGCTGGCACTGAGACACGCAGTGACCAAAAGATGTGGACCCTGTTGCCAGGAACGGGGGAGTAGGTAACAAATCCTTTCTGAAACGCGCGTCTTCATATTTAAAATGACAATGTTAAGTTCTAGTTTATATCACGGATCTCTGGATTTATGTACGTAGTCGTGTGGAGGGCGGGCCTGAATCCGGACGTGATAACACTTGCCTCTGATTAATGACGCGAGCAGTGTCAGACCAGGACAGGATGGACGTACGGGAGCCCCGGCTCAGGGTGATGGTCTCGGTGCTGATTTCTATTTTCATGTCTTCACTTTGGAAGTAAAACCCCAGTTTTCCAAAATAGGTTCTGAGTTTTTCATTCTTGGGCTTCTTGGCACCAGTGAGCTGCCCATTGACCAAAATCCCTATGGAAAAACACATGTTTGTTTGGTTATTTTTCCCCCTCCGTGAGCCATTTCGCTTCAGGATTTGACATTTCTTCCTATGCAACGCTCACCTTATTACCATGTATTATGGCAGTTTAAATTAATTATATTACAGTAAGATCTGCCAGTTCACACTCAGGTTTTTGGCAATTGTAGTTCACTTAGGCATATATTTATAATTTATTTCTAATTATCAGGGTTTACAAAATACGGGACTTTGATTCAGTTAAGAAAGAAAGAAATCCCAGGTAGCGACAGTGAAGCATGGTAATGATCCCATTGTTTCGTTCAGATGTAGTATCTTTTTATTTTACCTAATTCTGGATCAGAAACAAGGTTGAGGATTTTTCCTGGTTCTGAGTCAATATTGAAACAAACATTCTTTTCATTTTTCGGTAGGTAAATGATGAAGTGTGGGTCGTTTTCAACTGGAAAATAAACAGAGAAAATGAGATCAAACAAAATCATAGAAAGGAAGATGACTTTGAGCAGGACTTGATTCCTGACCAGCTTTCATTTAACAGGAACAACTATTTACGGCGCTTCTACTATTTGCTGGGTTCTGTTCTAGGCACTGGGGGCCCAGTGGTCCAAACCCGTTGTCCCTTCCCCATGGAGCCTCTGTCAGAGTTTTAAGTGATTGTACAAATATGGTGTATACTTGTTCTGAAGCTATCAGGCCAGAGATTAAAAAAAAAAAAAGAAATGAACAAGAAACACACAAAGCATGAGACACACACACATACACACTATATATACATGTATACGTATATATATATGTAACATACATATACACCATACATATATATACTCTGTATGTGTATATACACACAGTGAGTGTTGTTTTAAGTAACCATATGCAGTACATAAAAAGAAAGGAGACAGTATTATTTGTCGGCATACAGATTGATATTAATCAATTCTAAGAGCAATGAAGCATGATGCTACTCTGAAGAAAGAAGTCCCTTGTTACTGGACAACTTATTCTGGCCGATCTTTCTTATTTGTTTGTTTGTTTAATCATTCAACAAATATTTGGTGAGAAAAAAAAAAAAAGCAAACTATGACCAAAGCACTGAATTAGGCAGTGTTTGGTGTAGCTATAAATAAGTCATGGTCTTGTCTATAATACCTTCAAGAAAGGCACAACTTCATGCAGGAGTCGCCAGGATTCTCTCATTGACCAAACTCCACTTAGGCTCCCCCCCGACTCTTTCAACGACGCCTCAACTTTTGGACTCACATACATGTCTGTCTCTGCATTGTCGTTTTTTAGCAGGAATCTTACTACATTAGTTTAGCTAGAATCCCCGTCCTCCATAATGATCACCCTTGATATCTAACCAGGTTTCTCATCCCCCACCATCCTCCAGGTGATGTCTGATCACCTGGCCGCCTTCCACAAGATTCCTATTTGGCTGGTTTGGTCGGAATCCCCTTTACTCCTGATGTTTCCTCTTGGTGATTTTCCACCCGCCGCCCCCACCCTGTTTTTGTCTACAAATTCCCACTTTCCCATGCCGTACTTGGAGCTGAGCCCAATCTTTCCCGCCTAACTAGACCCCATTGCGGGGCTCCTCGCACCCATCACGACAGCCCCCCGCCCCTGAATAAAGTCTTCCTGACCATGCGCACTCTAACAAAGGTCACGAATAATTTTTTTCTTTAACGGGTTTTCTTTCACGGAGACAGACACAACCACTGAGGTAAGAGAGAATAAAATAAAAGGCACGAAAATGTCACAAGGCCAATGGTCTGGGGGTAAAGATGAAAGGGTGACGAACCCCGCCTGGCTAGTTGAACCCCACCTGGCTAGACGGACCCCAAGGGCCTTGCGAAGGAGTTCGCACCAAGCCTTGAAGATGGGAGAGGAGGGGAAGGAAAAAAGACACAGGAGACAGATTTTGTTCTGAGTGCACAGAATGAGGCCCAGCCGGGAGGTATAACAGTTGATTTGTGTACAAGTGACTACAAGGATGGGTTCTTGAAAATGTAGAAAAAGATAAGACTAGAAATGGGGGTCATAGAGACGGCAGAGCACCACACGGAAGAATGGACCTGTAAGTTGGGGAGCCATTCGAAGCTTTTGAGAGTCAATGTGGCAAAGATTTGAGTTTAGGGATATAACACGTCACAGTATATAAATTAAGTATTGAGAAGCAGACAAAGGAAAGTCAGTTGGCAGCTAATGTGGCAGCGGGCCGGGCGAGGGATGGTAAATTCGCGAACTCCAATGGGAAATGGGACCCGCACGGGAGGGGGAGTCCGGGGGTGCGTGGTAGCGTCCACAGTATCTGGTAACGGAGTGAGCTGTAGGAACTGCACTGGTTGAGTTTTCCAGAATAAAACTGGAACGGCGGCCTCCCATCCACCGAGGGGTTGCTGTTTTCTGGACGTGATCGCAAAGTCCTTTGCAAAACATTAACTCAACTGATTTTCCCTGTGGCCTTGCAGGGGACAGGCGAGCTGCCCCGAGGTCACATTACAGAGTCAGTAAGTGGCAGAGCAAGGACCAAAGGGCAAGCCCGTTCTCCCACGCGCTCGGATACGCTCGTTCGTTCCCAAGTGTGTGACTTGGGACATGAAATGGAAGAGAAACCAATCCAGGACACGAATACAATCTTGTATGGCTTTGCACCCCCCACCAGGCTCCTGCTCCGTGATCAATAAATACTTGATTAATCGATTTGGTGCTGAGCGGGGCACTCGAGGGCATCATTAAAACACGGAACAAAGGCTCTCGACTCCCTTTCTTCAATTAAGCAAAAATCATTTTATCACGATAGCCTCTTCCTTTACACAAATCCGGTGTTTTGAAATGTCTTCTGAAGGGAATTGCTTTGGTTGAAGATAATGATTGGTTTTGCCAAAGCCCACGAATCCCGCTAATCAGACCTTCTGGTAATGACCGCGCATCAGAGCCGCCATCCTGAGTTGATAGAATCTAGACGGCAGACACGAGGCGTCATATTTAGGCTGGTCCCAGGACTCCCACGACTGAGTTCACAGAGTCCTGACGACCTAGGGTTTACGAACTTCTGCTGGGAACCAGGGACCGAGTCCATAGTAACCACCGTGTAGTTTTTTCCTCATCCCCATTTTACAGGCGGGCTCACGAAGACCCAGAGAGGTTTCAGAGTCTGGCGCACGGTCCCGTGGGCAGAGTTTGACCGCAGACCCGGTCCCCTTTCCTGCCTCATCCAGCAGGCCGTGAACTCAGAGGGAGCCCTGCATGCTAACTGGAACGGACGTTGAAAACTAAGTTAGCTTTACCTCTACACGTTTCGACAGAAGCTTTGTTTTGCGAAGCAGCAGTGGAAGAGGCTCACGCCCCTGTCAGTGCCCTTGTCCCTTGCTCTGAGAGCCACCCAGCCCCGTCCCCACGTGGATGCCCTGCCCGCGAGTACGGCGTGCCACCACTGGCTGGAAGTCCAATGCGGGGTCCTTCATTAAGCTCCGTCGCTGGACGCGCTCAGGTGGGAGAGCGGAGGGGCCGCTCTACGAAGCATTGCCACCCATGGAAGGCTGAAGAAGCAAATCCCTCCTGGCCCACAAGTAACAATTTTAGAGACAAGCCAGAGGGGAGAGCTGCGCTCGCTTTAAAAATTGATTTGAGAGGCGCCTGGGTGGCTCAGTCGGTTAAGCGTCCGACTTCGGCTCAGGTCATGATCTCCCGGCTCGTGGGTTCGAGCCCTGCGTGGGGCTCTGTGCTAACAGCTCAGAGCCTGGACCCCGCTTCCGATTCTGTGTCTCCCTCTCTCCCTGCCCCATCCCTGCTCAAGCTCTGTCTCTCTCCCTGTCAAAAATAAATAAACGTTAAAAAAAATTTTTTTTTAAATGAATAAACGTTTAAAAAAATTTTTAAGTCGATTTGAAGTCCTCACTATGTTTTCTCTGTTATATAATGCAGTGCTTGGTGGATGGCGGGTATACAGTCTGGAGAAATCAGTTCTGATGGTCAGAAATGTTCTTGCTGGAAAAGTCTGCGTGCCCGGCAGTCCCGAAAAGCTGCACGCTTCTGGAAACATCAGGAGTTGCTGAAATTTCAAACAACCCGAATCAAGCTCATACTTCCAACAGGGAGAGGGACGTGCTCACTCCCCCTGAATGGTGAAATGTGCTCCTTTCTAATAAGAAAGAAAGGAAAGAGCTCACACAGGCTTTCGACGTGGGGCCCGCTAATGGCTAGACGGCTGTCATCTCGCTCCAGGAAAGGTGGCCATACCGGACCAGGAAGGGGAGAGGAGACACTCTCCTCCCCTGGCCCCCAGAAGCTCCTGCCTCTCTCTCACTGGTTGGGAAAGGATACTGGGGAGGTTGACGATGAGGAGAGACAGCAATCTGTACAAGGAAGCAGCTGCCAGAACTGTCGCACAAGGAAGCAGTCTTCCCTTGGATGATCCCACCTGTCACCCGTACCTCCCAGGGAAATCATTTGTGGAAAGGGTTTTTAGGACTGAGCTAAACGAGGATTTTTCAAATGCACTATTGAAAACAAACAAACAGATAACCCCACAAAATAGCATGTGGCCGTGCAGGAAACAACATTAAAGTGGTTTGTTTTTTTTTTTTAAGTTTAAAAAAAAAATGCTCACTTATTTTTGAGAGAGAGAGAGAGAGACAGAGTGCAAGCTAGGTTAGGGTGAGGGTTAGGAGCAGAGAGAGAGAGGGAGACCCCGAATCCGAGGCAGGCTCCAGGCTCCGAGCCCCACGCAGGGCTCGAACTCGTGAACCGCGAGATCGTGACCTGAGCCAAAGTTGGACGCTTAACCGACTGAGCCATCCAGGTGCCCCCATTAAAGTATTTTTTATTGTAAAATGTATAGCTTCTCATATTTAATAATAACATTTGTTTTCTGGCTAGCCCTTGACGACGGTTTCACATGTAGTCGACAGCCTAGCTGTGTTAAGGATGCTCCACGGGACTGGGATCCCACCGGGAGCCAGGACGTGGAAGCGGGTTGACCGTCTCTTACCTCTCATCACATGTGGAGGAGGAGTTGCCTCGAGGACCTGAGCCCCCAGCACAGGCATCGGGATCACTGGCGTTGGGGAAGGGTTGACCCAAGATGGGACTGAACTCGGAGCGACTTTGCTGCCGTAATACAAGGCACCTGCATAGAACAACCCGGATGCATTGGTTTCTCGGGCTGACTTTTCCATAGAGATTCCTTACGACTTCAAGAATCTGTTTTATGTAGACCCCAGAGATTCTCGGCTAAGCTTTTCTCCCGTTAATTTGATCCCAGAGTTTTCTCGTTTCCAGCTCCTCCTGTCTTTATGCCGTGTGGGCCTGCTATAGGGTTCTCTGCAGAACCTGGGGCTGTGGGAACTGTCCCATAGAGTCTGGAGAAGGGCCCCGCGTCTTCAGCATAGGTCAGGGGGATGACGTCCGGGCCAGCCCCTGGCGAAGTTCAGGGTGACAGTCGACCTCGGCCTGGATCTGTCTCCTCACCAAACGGCAGTCTAAACAATTCGGTTTCTCCACCAACTAGTTTCCCCTACCGGTTACCAAAAATTCATTTTGCTCTCTGATATACAGGCAGTCCTCCTGTCTTTGAGAGACAAATGGCAGTCCGCCTAAGCATTTTATCTAGGTGATACAGAATCACTTACAAATGCCCGTGTGTCTAGGGCGAGCTTCCCCCTAGATAAATTTAGCCGTGGGGCCCCAGGCTCTTGTAACGGGGTTGTCAGAAGTAAGAGTTCCAGGACGGCTGGGTGGCTCAGTCAGTTAAGCATCTGACTCCCGATTTCGGCTCAGGTCACGATCTCACAGTTCGTGAGTTCTAGCCCCACGTCGGGCTCTGCGCGGATAGCACGGAGGCCACTTGGGATTCTCTCTCTCTGCCCCTCCCCAACTCTTGCTCTCTCTCTCTTTCAAATTAAATACGTAAACTTAAAAAAAAAAAAGAAGTAAGCGTTCCTTGAACTCTGGACCACTGTGATAAAGCTGGTGTGACAATCTCTGTGGCCAAGTTCATTCCATTCCTATCTACTTACCTATGTCCATAAGACTTATCAGGACTTAGGCCCATACAAATGCTTTTTAAAGATTTCATTTTTAAGCAAATCTCTACACTCCACATGCGGCTCAACCTCACAACCCCCAAAACCAAGAATCCCATGCTCCACCGACTCAGCTAGGCAGGCACTCCCAAAAAATTTGTTAAAGTTGAACCGACTCTGAATCGGATCTCTTTCAATCTATTAATAGTGTTTATCCATAGATACTTGAAAAAACAGCCACATTTCTTTTTCCTCATGAGGAGATGATTTCTAATAAAATTTGACTAATGGATATCAAACTTCATAATACAGACATATTGTTTTGACCAGCTTTCTACTTGTAGTAGCTGTCATAAAGCTCAATCTAGAAGAAAACTGTGAACACTCAGAATCTTATAGTTTCACAAGCAATTGAAAAAAATGTAAATCTGTAAACACTTTTTCTCGCAGCAGAGCAGAAGGATCAGTAAAAACTTTCTGGCATAACAATATGTTACACTGAGACATAATTCTACCAGGAACGTAGAATGGAAATACAAGTTCAAGTAGAAAAAAAGAACAATGTGGACTTCCCAATAATTAAAATAGAATTTGTTCATGTATTATTGATTGATTGATTTGTGTGTGTGTGTGTGTGTGTGTGTGTGTGTGTGAGAGAGAGAGAGAGAGAAAGAGAGAGAGAGAGAGGCCCAAGCAGGCTCCTTGCTGTCAGCACGGAGACCGACGCAGGGCTCGAACTCCTGAACCATGAGATCATGACCTGGGCCGAAATCACGAGTCGGATGCTTAACCGACTGAGCCACCCAGGCGCCCCATTCATGTATGTTTTTAATGGATGATGGAGAGCACCAAGTTAGTTATTGCAATTCACTGGAAATACCTACAACTGTGATGCAACAGTTTTATTTGACAAGTCCGATATTTACAGTGTGCCCCAAATTAAACTCACCGCAACCATTTAAGCACGGCGGAAAACGGCGCCGTGTTCATTTAAACCGTGCGTGCAGGGGCACGGGGGTCTTCAACGTTCCTCTGGGAGCTAAGGGAACAAAAATATTCGAGGGCCAAAGCGATAAGCTATCCCCAAGGAAACGGACAGAAGAGCTCGGACACACGGCGACACAGGCCTGGGAGCCAGAGGTGGGCCACAGGGGGAGATGGGCAGAGGCCGGAGAAGCCCGATTCGGGGTGAGGAAGCCGGCCCGTCCCGTTTGTCCACCCCCACCGAGGGCAACACCGACCTGAGCAGCAGGAATGATCTTGCGGGGGGGAGTCCGCCAGCATACGCTCATCCCCTGCCTCGTTCTCAATCACCATGGCGGTGAGCGGGGTCACCATGTGATGTTCCAGAGACATCTGCAGGATTGTTTTTGTGATTTTCCTTTTGGCAGCGGCTGTGGGAGCCAGGCTTCTGTATTTAGGAAATAGCCCCATTTGAGAACATGAAGGCTGAGTTAAGATTCCACCCCCCCCCACCCCCTGCCCGCCCTGACCCTCCCCCACTTCTGGGCTCGACCAGGACCCTCGGACCACAAGGTCAAATAGGACTAACTGGCTCCATGAAGCTAGTATTGTATTTAGCCATGCCGTCCTAAGGACTTGCTTTTTTCTTAGTAGACTTTATTTTTCAGAGCTGTTTGGGGTTCACAACAAAATCAAGGCAAAGTAAAGAGACTTCCCATACTCTCCCTGTGCCCGCAGACCACAGCGTCCCCCACTATCAACATCCCCCACCAGAGCGGCTTATTTGTTACAACTGATGAACCGACATGGACACGTCGTCATCGCCCAAAGTCCACGGTTTACATTACGGTGCATTCTTGGTGGTGGACATTCTATTGGCTTGGACGCACGTATAACGACATGTATTCACCAATGTAGTATCACACAGAACACTTTCACTGCCCTAAGAATCTCCTGCGTTCTGTCTGGTCATCCTTCCTGCTCCCCCAATCCCTGGCAAACTGCTGATCTGTTTTACAGGGATTGTTTTTTATTGTTTTTTGTTTTTTAAATCAATGTTTCACTTCAGCATTTGCTGCGTATCTGTAGTTTTGCTGTGAATGCACCCAGGATGCTTCTGGGAAGGGGCAGGGATATTTCTTGCTCACTTCAAACCCCATGTCTGTTTTGCAATCCTATGGACATCACAGATTTTCTCTGCGAATACAGTCATACAACTGTGTTTCATTTCTTCCCAACCTAATTCAGATGACTGTGTTCCAGCTTCCTGGGAATCTGATCTAATATGTGGAATTGGTCTCAGGTATCATAATTCTCCTACTGAGCACCTGCATGTCATTCTGATGCATGTGGTCAAAGAACTAAACATTACTGAAAAGTGTCGTTTTTACGGGCACCTGGGAGGCTCAGTCAGGTAAGCGTCCGACTTCGGCTCAGGTCATGATCTCACGATTGGTGGGTTTGGGCCCCACGTCAGCTCTGTGCTGACAGCTCGGAGCCCGGAGCCTGCTTCGGATTCTGTGCCTCCCTCCCTCTCTGCTCCTCTCCTGCTCGGACTCTGTGTCTCTCCCCACCTCTCTCTCTCTCAAAAATAAATAAGCGTTAAAAAAATTAAAAATAAAAGAAGTGTAGTTTTTATATTGCAGAGTTTAAGTGCAGGTCAGCTAAGAAGCAGAGATGAAATGCATAAACATTACATCCCCCATCCTTATGTGATACGATACTCATAAATTTCTCTTTGTTTCTTTTTATAATTTTTTTAAGCTTCATTTACTTCTGTAATCTCTATACCCAACGTGGGGCTCGAACTCACAACCCTGAGATCGAGAGTCGCATGCTCTTCTGAGCCAGCCAGGAGCCCCGTAAATTTCTCTTTGGGCAACAAACGGTTTTCAAAAGTGAATGCAAATGAGCTACCGATACTCCCAGCAACCCGGATGGATCTCACAGGTATCATGTTGGACGAAAGAAGCCAGAAATGGACGAATACAGATTGTGCCATAATATGAAATTTCGTCACAGGAAACTAATTGATGGTGACAGTGATATCCACTGCAGGTGGGGTGGGTGTTCGGTGGGAAGGAGAACGGGGACCCTTCACTGAGGATAGAAGCGTTCTCCAATGATCTGGGTGGTGATTATGTGCGTGATACACACAAGAATTTATCAAACTGTAGTCTTAAAATTCATGCACCTCACACGCTTTATGTATGTTATACCTCAATACAAAAGACTGAAAGAGTGAACTCAGCTTTACCTAAAGTGCTCGGAGAGCAGTGAAAATTGACAATGCAAATCCTGAATTAACTCGCTGCCTTTCTGGGTCCCAAATCCTTTTTGTATCACACTCCAAACATTCAAGGCAAACGTCTCACTTCTGCGAACCCCTGTTACGTGCACACTTTTCCTCTTACCGCTCAGCCAGAAGTTGGTTGATCGTCAGATAGGCCCACAGCTTCTTGGTGAAATCGGGATCTGCGTGTTTGTCTTTTGATAGAAATTCCTCCAGGTCGTCCATTTCGGCCAGAGTTTCCAACACTAACTCCGTGTTAGCCTGGATGATGGAAGACACAGTTGAAAAACATCCGGGGACGGGGCTATAGTTAATCAGTCCGCATTTTTCGTACCTACTGTGCACGAATCAGGGCACGACGTAACTTCAAGGGGAATGCAGAATAATTCGGAAGAATGCAAAAGCGGGAAGTACGTGCATACATCCAAGGTTTGGGATTGGCTTTGGGATGAAAAGGTAAGGACTTGCAGAACGGTTTGGGGACAATGGCATAGATATTCACACGCCTTCCCTTGCAGTTATTATCATTGCTTTTATTCCAGATTCTTGGAATGCAAAATACCAGCCTGTTAATATACAAGATGGACTGTATCGAGGGCACCGATTAGTATTTTTAGAAATAAGCAGATAAACAGAAGTACCGCGGTTGCCGTTATGATGCTTTGTAACTGCTCGGCTTTTTCAGGGTCAAATTTTCCTGCCACCACAATCTCTGAGCCTCCGAAATAGTTGTGGAAACTGTTCTGAGTGACATCCGAAACTGACGTGTGGGGGTAGTTGAACTGGACGTTCCGGAGCAATGGGGTGGAGACCTGGTTGTAGAATTTCTACAATTCATGCAGAACAAAGAAATCGTTATTTTCACACCACTTCATAGGTCTAAAGCACTCTTCTCTGCAATTCCCCAAAATACTTAGTTGGTGTCTCTTAATTTACTCTCACAGGATTTCTGTGGAAAGCCACAGGACAAGGAAAACTCACAATTATCAGATGAATTGATATGGAGAAAGTAAAAAATTGTTAAGACCATTACCCTTGACTTAACAGCTCAGCATTTTTCCCCCTTTTATAACCAGGATAAAAAGGTCATAAATACTTATAATAAGAAAAGTCAGCTGGGTTGATATTCCCAAATTGCCCCTTATGCCTTTCCTGTCCCCAACTTTCAATTAAAAAAAAAATTTTTTTTCACATCTATTTATTTTTGAGAGACAGAGTGCAAGCAGGGAAGGGGCAGAGAGAGAGGGAGACACAGAATCGGACATGGGCTCCAGGCTCTGAGCTGACAGCCCAGAGCCTGATGTGGGGCTCGAACTCGTGAACCATAAGATCAGAACCTGAGCCAAAGTCAGACGCTTAACAGACTGAGCCACCCAGGCGCCCCTCCTGTCCCCAACTTTAAATATGGTGCCTGCCATTGCCACATGGTACCTGGTACTGACAGAGGGTGGGGTAAAGACATCTCTTTTCTTGTCCATTTAGGCGAGATAAACAAGTAACTTATCTCCTTTACATTTAAGGAAACCCCCAGGCTGTGGTTTGATCTGTGTTGCGTCACAAAAAGTCGACACCGAGATGCCAACGTACTTTAAAGGGGAAACAATGGCCATGAAGACAAGGACAGTTGTTTAACAGGACTGGAGAGCCCAGAAGCATTGATAATGCCCTGGGAGAACTGCTCAGGAAGTCGGGAAGCATGTGCCGGCCCCTTCCTGCCTCCCGCCTCACTATCCGTGTAGATATACGTGCAGCGTGGGCCTCGTGAGGAAGCAATCGAACACTTCCCGATTCTTGCGGCTGAACGAAGCTGAAGTAATGACAGTTTGGGCTTAAATGTGGCTGTTTTCTTTTAGACATCAGATCTTGCTAGTTGAATGACTTTGGGTGAAGGAGGACAAAAGAAAGAGAAAAAATGTTACTTTGAGTTGGGCAGAAGTGTCCTGATTTCCATAGATCCTTTGAGCAATCCCACGGTTTTCATTGGACAGTCTCTTCAAAAAATCATAGTCAACATCAAATCCTATCCCCAAACTGAACAAGGAGATATTGTCTCGTATGTTCTGCTTCACGTTTTTCTGGATTTTTGACAATTTCAGTTCACCTAAAGTTGATGATGACAGAAAGGAAAGAATGAGGGGGCCACGTTATAATGGTTTTGAAAGAAAATCATGGAGACAGAAAATTTCTGTCAAATTAAATATTTTTTTAAAGTTTATCCTTTTTTGAGAGACAGAAAGAGAGCATGAGTGGGAGAAGAGGGAGACACTGAATTCAAAGTAGGCTCCAGGCTCTGAGCTCTCAGCACAGAGCCCAACCCAGGGCTTGAACTTACAAACTGTGAGATCATGACCTGAGCTGAAGTCAGATGCTTAACCGACTGAGCCACTCGGGAGACCCAAGTTTTTGTCAAATTAAAAATGCACTTAACCTTTTGACCCAGCGACTCAGTTCTAGGAAGTTTTCTTACGGCTGCACTCACACAAATGGAAATGAAGTGTGGGCAACCATAGAATAGCAACGTATTGAAAGCAAAAACAAAGGTACACGAGTAAAGGAGGTCCGTCAGAAGATGATACAGTCAGATGATGATACATTCAAACTGTGAGATACTAAGCAGTTTATTAGAAAGAGCAAGGCAACTTTTTATGTGTTTATATTGAATGATCTCAAAGACACATTTTTAAAGGGGAAAAAACAATGTAAACATTGGTGTATGTAGGATGTATTTGCATATGTGCATGCATGTATGTGTGTATACATATTGACATATACATGTGTATATGTGTATATGTAGTCTACAGATATGCACGAAATATCTCTGGAAAGATATGCAAGAAACTGGTAACCAAAGGCTTTCTCCAGGGACAGGAACTGGATGGTTAAGGTACAGAAATGAGGAACAGACTTAATTTCTTACTGTTTCCTTTTCTTCCAGATGATTTTATTCTCAAATTGAATTTTCTTTCTTTCTTTTTTTTTGAAGATTTTAGTTTTTTAAGTAACCTCTGCACCCAACGTGGGGCTTGAACTCACTACCCTGAGATCAAGAGTTGCATGCTCCACGGACCGAGCCAGCCAGGCGTCCCTCAGATTGAATTTTTAAAAGTAATTTGATCTGAGGAGGAGGAAACACTGAACCTACGACAAATGCTACGTAATGACTCCCGTTCTCGTCTCAGTATTGGTAAAATGGTTGCTTTCCGTCCTTCTAGGACTCTGGCTGCCATTGTCCTGACTGGCCACTCAACTTCCTTCCATGGAGCTGCGTCAGGCACGAGCCTTGTCTACACGGCAGGCTGCAACACAATCTAGCATGCACCCTTAGTTGTATTTGTCAGCACAGGGACACAACTAAAGCAGATCGAGATAACAACAGCGCATGATAGAAGCCAGGAGATGATGGGCCATTTTGTGGAAAAGATGTCGATGTGCAGGATGTATCAGAAAGAAGCAATCTCTCCAGTTGCCATGAGTAACTGGCGGACTGTGGAGAACAAGAACATACGTTACTGCAGACTCCAGAGGCGCGCTGCAGACTCGGGGGACAGAGACTCATCGCACACACCTTAAGTATGCGACAGCATGCTATGCCAATTCACATTCAAGCGCCCCCACGTTGTGCAGGTGAAGCCTGAGCTTTAAGAGCATCGACAGGAAATACCTGGGACTGGGTTTCAGCAGGGTGAACGCTTCAGGGTCAAAAGAAGCCTTCTTTTAGAAAGCATGGCGTTAGAATGGTTTAGAAACTCGGGCAAGTGCCATGAGATTTCCCATTTTAAGCCAATCACGTTCCCGAGAAACAAGAGCGAAATATCTGTCACTAGGAAATTGACGAGCTACTTGCCTACTGTGGGGTCGCCATCAGAAACCAAAATGATCAGAGAGACGGATTCAGGGTCCAGCAATCCCAAGTTATTGGCTTCATTCAAAATAAAGATGGCCCGCAGCAAGGCTTCATTGATATTTGTTCCTGTTAGAGTAACATTAGGTGCAGTTATGTTAGGTACTCTTTCCTTGCACGAAAACAATCACATCCCGGGTTCAGGCTCGTCTGTCTTGCGACTACTCCTACGTAATTTAGTCAGCACCCAAATCCTTCACTTACTTTCCAAGGGACACAAAGTTTCCCTGGGCTGGTCAAGATTCCCCAGTGGAGTAAAATATTCACTTTGTAGCAAACTATTCCCGGAAAGATGAATTAGTCCTTTCAAAGCACCCCTCCGTCACTTTGTTATGCACCAAATTGAAGGTACCTACATGTCCCTTGCTGACATGCTGGGACACTGGTCTGTGGACAGTTGCCTTTGAGGCTATGACCGTAGCAAGGCTGCTGAGAAGGACTGGAATGGTTACAAAGTTGTGTGGGATGGGTATGCCCTGTACCTTCACACGGACTTAGTATTCATCCTGTAATAATACGTGTAACATTTAAGGCAGGCCGTGGTGGGCGGGGCAAAGACCGCTGTGATAGGAAAGGATGCGTCCCAAGTGAATGAAGTTTCGAACCCTATGAAAGCTTCTTAGTGGGCTCTAGGTTAAAGTCACTCGCCTCCACTGGGTTGGATTTTTTCAATGTACTTCTTGGCATCTGCAGTCTGTGATTTAGTAGCTGAGACCAAATCGTGTCTCCAGGTCCGAACATTGTGGTTGAAGTCAACTACGGAGAACTTATCTTCAGCTCTCAGGTCATCCAATATGGTCTTCATGGCTTCCACTGTCTGTTTCAGAAAAGAACGGAGAAGGGTCTCGTCACAGAAGCTTGAAGCCCAAGAAGAAAGGAGGAAGACCAAGAATTCATCCTAGTCATATTTCAAGTACCAACTCAAGCTGTAATCCTTCCAGAAAACCTCTTGAATCCACCCCAGTCAACACCGACTTGTCTCTCACTTATCCCCAACGTGTACTGTCTGCATTTATGACGCTTAAACTTTTACTGGTTTCTTTTGTTATGCACAACCATTTTGACTAGGCTCCCCTTTTAGTTAAGAATCGCAAAGTTCAGGTGCCCTCTTAGGAGTGCCTGGAAATCAAATGTATTTTCCAAGCCCAGCCACTCACCCTCTCTCTTCAGTTACCACTTCCAAATCTTCTCTTCCTATCCTCTTGCAAACCCACTCCATTCAGATTCTCACCTTTACCACTCCATTAATAGTGCCCCCATCAAGGGGCGCCTGGGTGGGTCCATCAGTTGAGCGTCTGACTCTCGGTTTCCGCCCAGGTCCTGATCTCACGGTTCATGAGTCTGAGCCCTGCGTCGCGCTCTGAACCGACAGCACAGAGCCTACTTACAGTTCTCTCTCTCCCTCTCTCTCTCTGCCCCTCCCCCGCTCGCCCTCTCTATTTCTCTCAAAACAAATAAATAAACAACAACAACAAAATTGCCCTCATCAAGATCACAGTGACTTTCAGGTTGCCAAATCCAATGGACTATTCGCCCTTTTCATGAGATTCAATCTACGAGCATCATTTGAACCAAATGATCACACCCATCTTCCTTCCTCTGACTTCCTCATTATCTTCCAGAACCTCAGACTCTCTTGGTTTTCTCTTCCTCTCATTGGTTGCCTTTCCTTAATCTTCTTTGCCGGTTCCTCCTCCTCTCCCCAAATTCTAGCTATGGGAATATCCTAGGGTTCGCTCTCGGGTTTCTTCTCCATCTACACTTACTTCTCAGCCAGTCTCATTGCTGCAAATACCTTGCACATACTAGTAAGTCCTGATTGTACATCTCGATCTTTCATGTTTTTCAAAATAAATTTTTTTAATGTTTATTCTATTTTTGAGAGAGAGAGGGGGGTGGGGAACAGAGAGAAAGGGAGACACAGAATCCAAAGCAGGCTCCAGGCTTTGAGCTGTCAGCACAGAGCCCAATGCGGGGCTTGAACTCACAAACTGTGAGATCATGACCTAAGCTGAAGTCAGATGCTTAACCAACTGAGCCACCCAGGCGCCCCAGTCAATTTCTCATGTTTGAAACCCAGACCTGCATAGCCAATAGCATCATTGACACGTCTGCTCGGATGCTTAACAGGCGTCTCAAACTTCACATGTCCAAAACTGAACCCCCAGCGTCCCCCCACGAAGTCTCGCTCTGCCTGTCTTCTCCCACTCACCAATGGCGACCTGCATCCTTCCTTCCGACTGCTCAGGCTAAGAGCTCGGAGCATCTTGGAGTCCTCTTTTCTTCTCACACCTCCCAGCTTAGAAAATTCTGTGTATTCCACCTTCCAGATAGATTCCAGATTCCAGTGGCCTCTTGCCATCATCTCTTGCCTGGGTTATAGCAATAGCTGCTTTTCTGGCCTCCCTGTTTCCAACCCCACCTCCACACCAGTCTGTTGTCAACATAGTGGCCAGGGATATGCTGTAAACATGTCAGATGGGGCCTTTCCTTCATCTTAACCCCCAGTAACTCTCCATTTCTCTCAAAGATAGAGCCAAGGTTCTCAGGGTGACCTAATGGGCTTCAACGACCTGTCCTGCCCCTCCCTTCTTGAAGCTCGTCTCCCTTGCCCTCTCCCTGCTCCTCTCTGCCGGGCTGCTCTCTGTTCTTTGGACACTTGGGACACTTCTGACTCAGAGCTGTTGCCCTGGCTGGCCTCACCACCTACAGCTGTCTGCCCCCCGAGAGCTGCGTGCCTCTCCCCACACCTTTGAAGGGTTTCCGCAAGCTCTTCTCAATGCAGGCAGCTGTTTCAGTGACAAACCTATTTAAAATTTTAATCCCCTGCAAGTGGCAGTCTTGATTCCTAATACGCTTCTCTTTAATTTTTTTTAATGTTTATTTGAGAAAGAGAGAGAGAGAGAGAAGAGAGAGAGAGACAGAGTGTGAGCAGGCAAGGGGTAGAGAGAGAGGAAGACACAGAATCCGAAGCAGGCTCCAGGCTCCGAGCTGTCAGCACAGAGCCCGACACGGGGTTTGAATTCACAAACTGTGAGATCTTGACCTGAGCCTAAGTCGGAGGCTCAAAGGACTGAGCCACCCAGGTGCCCCTACACTCCTCTTTAAAATAACAAAAAGTGGGGTGCCTGGGTGATTCAGTCAGTTGAGCCCCCGACTTTGGCTCAGGTCAAGATCTCCCGGTTTGTGGGTTTGAACCCCGTGTCAGGCTCTGCGCTGACAGCTCGGAGCCTGGAGCCTGCTTTGGATTTTGTGTCTCCCTGTCTCTCCTACTCTCCCCTGTTCATTCTCTGTCTCTCTCTGTCTCAAAAATAAATAAACATTAAAAAAATTAAAAAAAAATAACAAAAAAGAAGGGGCGCCTGGGTGGTTCAGTTGGTTAAGTGTCTGACTTCTCAGGTCATGATCTCACAGTCTGTGGGTTTGAGCCCCGTGTCGGGCTCTGTGCTGACAGCTCAGAGCCTGGAGCCTGCTTCGGATTCTGTGTCCCCCTCTCTTTCTGCCCCTCCCTGCTTGCTCTCTCTCTCTCTCTCTGTCTCAAAAATAAACATTAAACAAATTTCCTCTTTTGTTCTATAGAACCTCATGTATACCATTTAACGCTGGACTAGCTCATATTGAACTGCAGCCTGGGAGACATAAGGCAGGATGGCCCCCCTCAAGGAACTGCAGTGTGATTAGAAAAGATGTGCCTATAACGACCCATGAATAATGGGCAGGTGCTGAAGTAAAACGTTATGCAGAAGAGCAAGACGGAAGCACAGGAGTGCTCAGTGTGAGAAGGAACCGAGATGAAAATGTTCCCAACGGTGAGTTGTGAGATACATGTGTTGTTTACAAGCCACCGGCGTCTGTGGTGTTTTGTCACAGTGGCCCGAGGGGACCAAGACAAGGTCCGATGGGACAGGTGCATTGAATGGCTGCCGTGTTCGGAGGGGACCAAGGAAGGCGGGGAGCCCCATGTACCACTGCCAACAAGGGGATACTCACTTGTTTCATTTTTATGCCCCACATCGAGCCGCTAACATCAATGACAAAGAGGATGTTTTTGGGAATTGGGTCCAGGTTGTTAGGAGCGAAAAAGTGGACAAAATATCCATTGAACACCTGGAAAACAGAACACGGTGGTTAGGGTGTAGGAAGACGGGGCCCAGGGGCTAAGAGAGGAGAGGTGTGGAAGCAGGCTGGTCGTAAAGGAGAGAACAGAGGCTTGGTGTCTACCCAGGTCTCTCCCTTCTCCTTCCTTCTCTCCCTCACTCCTTTCCCATGCGGGCCCAAGCCTTCTGGGTACTTTAACTCCCAGGGCATTTCCCTCCACTCCCTCCGCACACCCAGTCTTCATGGAGAGCCTGTGTTCTAGGCATTCTGCTAGCCAGCAGTAAAGCAGGCAGACAGGCTCTGCCCTCACAGGGCCCACAGGCCAGCCGAGGATGCAGACAAGTAAAGAGGCAGTAACATAGAGTGCTACGTGCTAGGATGAGGAAAATAAAGGGCTCCGAGAATGCCCAGCGGATGTGATCTGACTCAGATGGGGGAGTCTTTCCCAAGCTGACATCTACACTGGTCTTGAGGATGAGTTTGGAGTTGGTCCGCCAGTGTGGGAGTTGGGCAGGGTTTGGGGGTACAGGTAGGAGTAGGGAGGAAGTTCTAGACAAGGGTGAGGAAAACATAACACCCTAGGGGGTCTGCGAGCGGTCCAGGACCACGAGGGCTATAGAATTTAAGAATTCAAGGAATTGGGGTGGAGAATCAGCAGGACAGATCACGAAGGACCTTTACGAGCACTCAAGGGTGCTAGATTCGGATTGTTCTTGAAGGTATCAGAAGGCCTCTCCAGCTACCTTCCTGATCATCGTCTTTGTCTTCTACTGCAGGCTCTGACGCCTGCCTCCCCAAGTTCTCTTTCCACTGCCCTTTGGTTGCTTCTACCAAGACAGTACAATGGCTAACTGTGGATGCTTCTCGACCTCCCTGTCCTGGAGAGCACAGGCTCTTGGATACCCTCTACGGGGCTCTTACCTGAGCACAAGGGAAATACAGACATACACCTAGGACATGGCAAAAGGGGAAAGGAAACTTTAGAAATCTCACAAGGAACATTGGCCCTGGAACTCACCATTAGCCCAGATCTTTCTCTTGGTTGTTCCATCCACCCAGCCCCACAACCTCCCTGCTTTCTTTGACAGTTTAATTACAAAGGGCCTTCGAAGGTTATCCAAAACTCCCATTCTGTGGTTTTCTACTGTACTTCATAGAAGGCCTAGAAGAACCTTTCTGGGACAAGGACATGAAACCCAATGACCCTCTGTTTAGTTGTCTTCCTATGAAAAGATAATGCTTAGTAACACTTAGAGACACATGACTGTGGTCCATTCTCTGCAACTCGACACTTGCCTTGACCGCTAGGGGCCACCCGGAAGCCAGGGCGTCTGTTCAACAAGGAACAGTTGTTTGGCCTCAGCATGGTGCTTCTCCTAGACTGTTTTTACCCACCTCAAGTTCACCGGCTTTCTCTTCTCTGTTCACGTCATACATCACCACCAGCTCTCCATCTACCGCGGTCTCAGAGCAATTGAAGCATTTTCTTTGCTGCGCCACAGTGGGCTTGAAGGAAACATGTGCCTGGAAAGAACGGTGATGTCAGAGCCCCGCCTCTGCGCCTGTCCCTCCCCAGAGGAGGGGCTGACAGCCGCACACAGGTAAAGAGGCACTGCCCAAGGCCTGATGGCCATCCTCTACCCAGGAACCACTGATTGTCCCATTTCCAATGCAAGGGACAGTGCCAGGCACGTGAGGGAGTATCTGCCAGCCTGTGGCGCTGTTGCCCAAGGTTTAGGACTTTTCTTTTTTTTTTTTTTTTTTAATATGAAATGTATTGTCACATTGGTTTCCGGTTCAGGACTTTTCAAGATAGCCAAAGAATGCCTCCCTTCCCCCACCAGAGAGATGGCTACCAGCTTCGAGAATGAGTTTGTGAAAGGTTCTTAGAGGAACTGGCCTCCTCCACTGTTGGTTATTATTGGTCTTGAAGTAAAGAGAATTAAGCGGAGGATCTCTTGCTATGACTGAGACCATTTATGTGGAAGCTGTCTTTTGGCTACTGGTCAAGCAGATGACTTGAGGGACATGGGGCCCCCAAAGGGAAAGTCAGTGGTCAAAACGCAATGAGACAGTTGGGAGTTGTGTTCTGCAGACCCTGGGGAAGACCCTCGATTTTGCTCAGAGGTGCCTGTTCCTTCACAGAGCTCAACACCTGAACTCTTTTCTGTTCCCCAGAGCACAGGGAAGGAAGAGAATTCATGAGCTAGTAGCCACTTAGACCCTTTGCAATGGGCAATACTTATGATACCTTCTGCTGTCCTTTAGATAGCACTGGAACACCATCAAAATGACCATCAAATGTGTCAGGAACATGAAGAAATTTTATTCCCTGGGGTTCGATAATCCACACGTCTACCTGGAGAAGGGAAAGCAAATTATTCTAAGCCTCAAGGCTTTTTGAGCAAAAACTACAATTACTACATCCTCTGCTGTAAGATTTCCCAGAGACAACCCAGCCTGGTTCCATGATCACTTCCTCATGGTCCTTAACTTCTGTGGGATATGACTCATCTCATGTGATGGGCAACTCAGTTCTTCCTTTCTAGTACTTCATTCCTCCGGGCTTAATGCCCCGTTTCTATCCTATTCCAGTTTTGGGGGGCTGTTGTTGTTTCTAAGAGTCTTCGTGCTGTTAAAGGGGGGAAGAAAAGGAAAGCCATTTCTAAAGGATTCTGCAGTTACTCTGTGGCTCTCTCCTGGGCTTTTTCATGTCTTTTCTATCTACCTGCTTTGGGCAGAGCTAAATAGAACATCCCCTTGGGTGATCTTTGGAAAAACCATAATCCTGGCTTCCTCTCTATAGACCCTACATGGTCCGCTAAGCACTTCACATGTATGAACTCATTTAACTCTTATCGATAGTGTTACTATCTATTATCGTTTTATTTGTTATTGCTCATTCAGAGTGACCCCGTTCATAAGTGGCTGAGGCAGGCTTCAAACCCAGGGCCCAAGCCCCTAATACTTTGTACACCGCTTCCTATCCTCCAATAGCTCCCGCTCTGTCTTTCCGGTAGATATCGCCAAACTATCCATCAGCCCCATGCCACAATGCCACAATGTTTTCCATGAGATGTCCCTTCTTTTGCACACGCCTGCTTTCGTGTGACGTCATCAGATACAGTCGTGTGCACATTGGTTTCCTTACTGCCTCTTCCTCATTTAGGATCCTTTGCAACAGTGATGAGCTATCTCCCCTTTGGAAGTACCTGCCTTTGGAATCATGTCAAAATTCCCGCTGATTTTTTCAAATCTGCTTTCATAAAGTCATGGACACTTGTCTAAGCAGAGCCAACATTTTCTTTCTTGGTAGTTACAAGATGGGAACTTAATTTGCCTCCACAATTCCCATTAGCTCCAGATTCTCCATGTTGGTAAGGATTAAATCTACACAGAATCGGGTCAGTCAGTCATCCCAGGACAGTCTGACCCACTCATTGCTGGCAGTTGATTAAGCAGCTCTTGAAGGTCAGGGAGAAAAGTCAGAAATTGACAGAGAACTGGGGCTACTGCTTTCATTCTCCCATAAGATTCTACCTGTGAACAAGTGTAGTGAGTCACTTGCCATATTTGTTGACTTTTCGGCAAGGAACACAGGAGTTGGAATAAAACATTTTCCCAAGATTTGATACATACAGCTGGGGGGTTGGGGTGGGGGTTAAAAAGAGATGTGTTCCCCGCAATTCCTGTATTTCCAGTCCTTCTGATGGTGATTAGAAACCTTTTCTGGAATAAGCACAGGGAGAAGGTCTAACTTTATGATTTCTCCTTCATTTATCTTTGGATGAAATCAAGTCTCTTTAGAAACTGAAATATTTCATAGACTATTTGGGCTGGAAAGTACCTTAAAAACCATCTAGTCCAACCTCTTATTTCCCAGATGAGAAACTGAAGGCCGGGAAGCAGGTTTGGCCAGAGTGCCAACTCTGGACCAGAACCCGGAAAACTTGCCACCGTGTCTAACGCCCTTGCTAATATTCTAAGACTCCACCTGTCTTGTTTTAAAACCAAGGAATTCCTGACAGCGTGGGAAGTTTAAGGATGAACAAACATTTCAGAAATACAAGAAAGATTTATGTGCTACTCGGTATCTGTGTTAAGAATCATTATCTTCATGGACTCAAACTCAAATTCTTGCATTGGTAGCATAGAATGTAGTCTGGGATGCAGTCAGACATAGTTCCAGATCTTAATGGTTTCTTAGGTCTGGTTCCTTAGGCAAGTTATTTATATAAATCTGCAAGTCAGGGCTAATGAGACCTACTTTGTAATTTGTGGGGAGGAGGGGTGCCTGGGTAGCTCAGTCGGTTAAGTGTCCGGCTCTCGATTTCTGCCCAGGTCATGATCTCACAGTTTGTGAGTTCAAGCCCCACATCTGTGCGGAGCACAGAGCCTGCTTAGGATCCTGTTCCCCTCTCTCTCTCTGCCCCTCACCACCTCAGAATAAATAAACTTAAAAAAAAAAAGTCCCTGTTCGTTATGAGTGGCAGGTGCTTCACACATATGATTTGTGGGGAGGAGTCAATGACGTAGAATATGCCTTCTCCTACCATTAACTCAGTTACTAATTAATATTATTAACCACCTCGGTACTTGCATCGCTATAGGCAAGATGCTGATCGTATCTATTTACCATGGGATTCAAGCATTGAGCAAGAGAATGGGGGGGACAGGCCTACATTCTTCATCACTCCTAGGAAAATAACCAGGGTCACATTGTTGAGTTGTGCAGAGCCGCCAGCCAGGACCATCAAGGATGCTGGGAGGTGGCCCATAACCCACTTGCCAAGTCACGTGTCCTGACACGAGGCGGCCTTTGCCGGGAGGAAGGGCATCTTATCCTATCTTTCACAAAGGCACGGTATGTGCCAGAAGGGACACTTAAAAGAACTGAGTGGCATCGAGAGCAGGCTGATGCCACACAGCGGTCACGAGAAGAAAGTGTGTTTTGTTGGTCAGTTATGCAACTTTCCAAATCAGGATACAAATTTCGCCAGGATCAGATCATCCCCTGGAGTCTTCTCGGTCTGAGGGCCATTCACAGCCTATCTGTCAAATGCAGAGGCAGATTGGATTGGATGCTCTCCTGGGCTGCTTCTGGCTCTGCTCTGACTCCTACACAAAATGTTCGTGTGATGTCACAAAGCTTCAAACTCCCTAAAGAGTTGTCTCGGTTCGGAGAGCAACAGGTGAAGTCAAGTCAGCAATGGTGAGCTCATATTGGTAAGGAAGTGGGGGGCGGGCAGAGAAAGAGAACTAGCTTCACTGAGTCCTTATCATTTGCCACCCATTGCCATAAATTACATGGAAAATATGTTATCGTACCCTTCCTGCAGATGAAAAAATGGACGCTCAAGATAACGAGTCCCGTGTTAGCAGGCCAGCGTAATGACTGAATGGCACTCCCCCCACAATGACCCCCGAAGCCATGTCTACACGTCTGGAAACTGTGAACGTTACCTCCTTTGGAAAGAGCATCTTCACAGATGAAGTTAAGGTAAGGATCTCGAGACGAGATCCTCCTGTACTACTCAGTGGACTCTAAATCCAAGGACAAGTTTTCTTATAAGAAGAAGGCAGAGGACAATGTGAGACACGTAGGGGAGCACATGGTGTGGCCACCAAGGCAGAGATCGGAGCGGTGTGGCTAGGAGGCCGCAAGTCAAGGAGTGCCAGTGGCTGCCGCACGCCAAGAGAAGCCAGGATTCTCCCCCTAAGCAGTTAGGAGGAAGGCCCTGCTAACACCTTGAGTTCAGATTTGTGTCCTGAAAATAAATTCCTGTTGTTTCAAGCCGCCCAGCTGTGGTCATTTGTTAGGGCCACCCCAGGAAATGAACACAACTAATAAGGAGCTGGGCTGGCATTGAAATCCATAAGGAAGTGCCCTCCTTATGGGTGGACTCCAAACCCATATGCTGATCAGCGCCCCTCACTGTCTTGCTGAGTTGAATGCATCCAGCATCCCCAAAGGGTGATGACCGGGAGAAAAGCACAGGCCGGGGGGTAGGAGCCTTCAGGGGAAGGCGTCACCGCACGCCCTGCAAATCTTGGCTCACCTCCAAGTGTTTGGCCAGTCGTCCGGGCTGCAGATGGAGTCTGTGCTCATAGGATCCCAGCTTCCTCCACTTGACTTCCTGGTAATGAAGTTCGAACTGCACCTTCGCTCCGGGGAGGACGTTTACTTCGGTTTTGAAGTTTTCCATGTCAAGAGCCCTGCTCCTGAAAGTTTAACACCCCCGACGTAAGTCCCCACATGCACGAGGGAGAGCAAGACCCCACGTCTATGCAGAGGGCATCTAGGCTTTTCTGGGCAATCAAGCCTGCTCCAGTGTTCGTGAAAGTGAACAGGAGGTACAATAGACATCACTGAAACTTCCAGGTAACTTTAATTCTACCAACAGCTTAGTCTCCTCTCCCACCTGATCGTTTTCTTCCAGAGCTTCTTACAGATTTGAGTGCCCTCTGCTAGTTATCGATCCCCATTCCACGCCAGGAACTTGACAGGCGTCATTTCTAACACAGCGGCTCTGCAGGACGGGTATCAGTACCCTCATTTCCCAGATGATAACAGATGAAGCTAACAGATTATTAGCAACCTGCTCAGGACCACTCAATTGTGGGGCCAGGACTCAAACCCAAACTCAGATGGTTCCAGAGACCGCACGCATTTCCTCTGAGGCATTTGAGCCTCATTCCAGAGGCTCTTTCCGTTTGTGAAAGTTTGCAGAAAGAAGAAATCTATTATTGCATCAAGTGGGATATGCATTTCCAGCATAAGCCCTGATGTAAACACATACACGTCAAGGTTACCGCGATCGTTGATTGAGGTGTTTAGTTTTAAAGAGGAAACAGCACGGTTAGCAAGTGAGGATGATGTGGGCGTTAGGAGCAACCATGAGTGATTTTTAAAAATTAAATGGGATTGAGTGGGAGGAGCCACGGATGAGCCGAGCTGGCCCCGCCCTTACCTCACCAGCCCGGCGGTCTTGCCTTTTGCTCTCGCCTGAGAGTACAGCGCTCGACCCACTGTCTTCTCCTTAATTGAACTCGTGAATGTCGTGCCGTCTACGGTCCTAAAAAACGACAGGGGGCCACTGAGTTGTCCCGAGTAGCAGTCTTAGCAAAGCAAACTAAAGACAAACAACCCACCTTGGAGGATTTAGTGAATGGGGGCAATTCTCATGTTGCACCTAGAAGTAACAAGAAGAGAGGCATCTGCCTATGTCACGGTCAGGAGTCCCTTTATCTGGGAGTGTGATTTAAGAGGTAGGCGCCCATCCTGAGAGCTTCCCCTCTGGAGTTGCTGCGTGTGTTTACAATCACTCCGCATCTTCAAGTTTTACCCTTCAGATTAAGCTGTGTTCCCTTTGGGTATCCCTTTTGAATTAGAAATGTGCCCAGGGGAGGTGACTGAGAAATCACTGGTTGTCTGGCTTACATTTGTTCAGAAAATTCTTCTTCTAAGAGCCTGGAGGCGTCACACTGCCCTGCAAGGGTGGGGAAGAGGAAGGAAGGAGGACGGTGCTGGGGAATCCCTTAGCACATGGGTGTTTATCCCTCTAACATCTCCCTCGGGGACCTCTGGCTTCCTTCTCCTTCTCCATCTTTACCTGCCCCACTTTAAGTGCTTGTCATCTACTGCGTACCAAGTTAATGATGGGTCAGAGCCATCAAATTACAGGATCTCAGAAGCAAAATGGCGCCCATGGCACTCAAAGGGATAGTGCCTCTCACCAAGGAGGTATTTAGAAACGCGTGGAGAAGTCTTTTGTTGTGCCGATGACCGAAAGTACTGTTGGCATTATGGGAGGGGACCCAGAATGCTAGACCTTCTGCAGGTGTGACGGCCAGTGTCCCATCCCAGGAGCCACTGGCATGCTTGGTGAGGCATGCGTGAAGGCCGCTTCTTCAGATGAGAGAAATCAGAGCCAGGGGACAGTGACTTCCTTGCTCAAGGTCACACAGTCGGTCAAAAACAGAGCTAGAACTAGACCCATGTGTCCAGATCTGCCCTACTCCCCAACAACCCAATCTCAGTTTCAAAGACCGAAAAATCTTTAAGACAAAAGGAAGTTATCTCTAGCAGGAGAATATTTGCAACCTTGATAAAAGGAGCAGAAGAAATGTTTTGACCAGAGACGAGGACTTGGCAACTCATGTAGAATTCTCTGGTCTCACAAAGTCATCCCTGACTAGAGAGAGACCAAAGTAAATGTATGTCACAGTTCTATCATCCTTTGTCACCTCAAATCTTCTATGCAATGAGATGGAAAAGAAAGAAAAGAATGAAAGAAAACAGAAAGAAGCGATGTCTAGAATAAATGCTGGTTATGTGGTTGAGAAACAAAAATTTAGTAGAAGAGTTTAAAGACGATTTTTCAGACACAGTATCATGTTATACCGCTACATAAAAGCTCTTCCTTCTACATTTTTGTTTTTAGAACAGGCTGCCTAAAATTTAAAAAAATAAATAAATTTCTTGGGGCACCTGCATGGCTCAGTGTGTTAAGCATCTGACTTCGGCTCAGGTCATGATCTCATGGTTTGTGAGTTTGAGCCCTGCGTTAGGCTCTGTGCTGACAGCTCAGAGCCTGGAGCCTGCTTCGGATTCTGTGTCTCCCACTCTCTTTCTGCCCCTCCTCCACTCACTCACTCTCTCTCTCTCTCTCTGTCTCAAAAATAAACACTAAAAATTTTTTTACAGAAATAAAAAATAAAAAAATAAATTTCTAAGCCAATTCAAAGGATATCAAGCCAAAGTCACCTGACACCTTTTCCCCACCTACTTTGCTTGGTTTAGAAAATATGATTATCATGCTCTGCCATTTTTAGAGGCCAAGGTGCGTGGTATTTGAACGCTTCATTCATTCACAGTTATTGTTGGTGACCTTGGTATATGAAAGACCAAAGCTGATGAGAAGTATCTCAATCTAATATCTTAGTAAAAAAAAAAAAAAATAGGCAGACTGTATGCAGAGCCGTGTGCTCTGTGCTGGGCACAGGACATGGGAAGGACATGGCCGGGTGGGGCACACTGTGGGGATGGCCACCTAAGTGATCGGGGGTACAAAGCCATCCAATCACTTGGAAGAATAAGCGATGTTTAGCCTTGATAAGTGAAGCCACCAGGCGGGACAAGATAATTGGACTTCACTTTAGAGAGCACTGGAGTGGTTGAAAAATATTTTTTGTTATGGAAATCTTTAAATATACAAAAATAGAACAATATAAGAAACCTCCATGAAACCATCCCTGAGCCACACCGTTATCAGTCAGTACTCAGCTGGTCTCAATTCACCTGTACCCCTACTCGACTATTTTGAAGCCAATCTCAGACAGCATATCATTTCATCCTCAAACACTTCAGTATGTATTTTGCAGAGAATTAGGAAAAGAAAATGTTTTGTGAGTGGAACCAGAGCCGGTGGGTAGAAGCGGAACAGATTTCAGTGAAGTATGAGAAATCATTCTAACAGACCTGTCAACCATTGAGTGGATTGCTCTGGAAGGTAGTGAGTTTATCGTAAGGAGATATGCAAGTCAAACCTGAATGAGCCATTTGTCCTCAGTGTAACTGAGGAATCCGATCACTGGACACGTGATTGGACTTAATCAGTAGTTCTCATATTTTTTCCCCATAGAGAAACAAATGACAGGAGACACAGAACTGCTCTGCACACATACTTGGTTTCCTACAAGCCACGGCTACTCCATATATCTCCCCCGAGAAAGCATGTTCAAGTGCAACTAAGAGTTGTTACCAGAGAGATAGCTTAGTTAGCTTTCATTTATGAGGCGTGAAAAGCAAATCCTTCACAAATTCTGATACTTTGAACAGAAACAAATCATGGGGACCCAGCCCACCATGACTCTTGACATCCAGTGGGTCCACAGCTCTGAGAGTGAGAACCACCGGAGCAGCTGGCCATTAAGGTCCACTCTAACTATGAGGGGGGTTGATTCTATGAGTAGAGCAAAGCCAATTTGTAGCCTGGATAGGAGTTACTCACATGGAAAAGTTGGAGATGAAGGCTCCTTTGGGAATCTGAACATCAAACACAACATTCTGAGGCCGTGGGGAGTTGTTCACCACTTTGGTCTGGATGAAGGTGTTGGCCATACGAGAAGTAATAGTGGACTGGACTTTATAGCTATAAAGAGTTACTTGATCAACATCGTCCTGTAATTGGTAAGAAAGCACAGGCGTACTCATGGCAAAATGGCACAGAACTTCGCCACATATTTGATGTTAACAGCACTACATTCTATCATGAACGATCCTCAGGCATTGCGAAGCATACGACTCAGGTATTACTAGGCTTTCTCCTCGCTTAGAATATTTCCCAGGCAGAAGCCTGCCTTTGTTTTAAGATCTCTGGAGATGCCTTTCAGCTCTATGGGTCTATTAATAATGACGTCTAAAGTGAGAATGCGAGTAGAAAATGGTTGTGGGAAGCAAGGTTGGAGCAAGAAAGTTCAGGCAATAATGTCAAATGCAGGGCCCTAGCAAAGGAAAGGATACGGGATCGCGGGTTTAGGGGACCCTGGCTGTGTCTTCAGAGTGGGGCGCAGCAAGGGGACAGTGGGGTGGAAATACACGTGTGGTCCCCATACTGCTACCTGCCTTCTTCCACCGTATCTGTTACGGGGCCATCTTCTCCCACTTTTCTTCTCCTTCCCCCAGTTCGAACAACATACAAATGGTAACACGCTGACGGGTGTGAGCAACCAATGGAACGTGGAGAGAAAGTATCATGTGGACGCGATGATTGGTCCCGTGCTCTGGATCCCCTTTCCCCACGCTGCTCTACAGACTTAAGGCAGCTCTAGTGTGAAAAATTACGGTATCTCAGTGTGCTCAAAGGCAAGGTACTAAAAGCCCACATCTTTCAGGAGATGCCTGAGAACTGCGAGCTTCTTCAGGACCATGGCAATGATGTGACCCATCACAAGATTTTGCTTGTTTCTCCAAAAGGATTTATTTCGATAGTAGGTGTCACGTGCCAAAGTCCATCAGCCAAGATTAAACCTCTGGACTCGGTAACAGCCAGCCAACTTCAAGCTACGACAAAATCCGGGCTACGTTACTTGTCCTTACTACCCCTTAAATGTATGCTTCTCAAAGTTTCTGTCCGTGCAGAGCAGGAAGCCAACGTAAACCACTTCCTTTTGATGTTTTCTCACCACAGGAAGGACTTCTTCGAACATCTCAGGGAATTGGGCCATGTTGTGTTGGGGAGCTCCTTCTCACAGTCCCGTTCCCCCCTCCAAAGCTGTTAGGTGTCATATTTTAAGTGAAAACGGCTAAGCTGGAATGAATACATGTGCTTGGATGAAGCCAGTGTTGTTGGCAAAACTTGAGACGGTTGAGAGAAACGACATTTTCAGCTCCTGGTGACATCTCTCCTGGCTACTCTCATGCTGAATTTCAGACACACTTCCAAACAGAATTGGGCAAGAGGATATTTCGCAAGTCAGGTAAATGCTCTCAGGGATAGAGACGAAGGAGGCAACCATATTGATCTCCAGATAATAGGTAACAGGAAAATCATTCCGGCGTTAATTTTTAACAAAATCAAAGTAAACTCACCATCGTTTCTCCAGATTCTCCGGAAATGCTTCTCTGTGAAAGGAAGTTAGATAATCATTCTTCAAAAGTGTGTTACTTATTACCTAGAGGACAAAAGCTGCTTTCTCTCAGTCAAAAAAAAATTTGTTTCCCTTCAATACTGATCTGTAATTGATTCACTGGAGCCGAGACATAAATGTCAAATAGTCTCGAATACTATTTTCCCAATGGTATGTTTCTCTGAACACATTTCCCAGCCACTTGGCAAGCACATCATTCTTTGATATAATGCTAGAACAAATATTTTTATTTTATTTTATTTATTCTTTTTTAATATGAAATTTATTGTCAAATTGGTTTCCATACAACACCCAGTGCTCATCCCAAAAGGTGCCCTCCTCAATACCCATCACCCACCCTCCTCTCCCTCCCACCCCCCATCAACCCTCAGTTTTAGAACAAATATTTTTAAATGAAAACATTCAACCAAACACACACTGAGTGGCCTGTATCACCTTTATCCTGTTTTATTTATTTATTTTTTATTTAGTTGAGTGGTGATCTGGATGCTGGGGCTCTGGGCATGCCGTTCACAAGGTCTATAAGTGCTTTGCCTTACAGGGTCCCTTGTCCCCCCGCCCACCCCACCCCACCCCCATCCTTCAGACCTCAGCCTGGGGGAATTTTGTCAGTCAAGCTCTCTCATGGCCCCCCACCCCCAAATCCAGGTACGCTTCCTTTAAGTTTTCATGGCAGCTAAATTCTTCCTTCCAAGCGAGACAGCGCGGACGTGTGTCTGTCTCTTCCATTGGGCTCAGCTACGTGAGGGTAGGGATTTCGAGGTATTTCCTCTCTGGGGCCAAGAGCAGTGACTGTCATGTGAAAAATCCTGTACTTCAACTGCCATGTGAGGGAATTATCCACATGAAGGATTGTCCTCTGGACACGGAAAGCCGAATGGGTTTAAAGCAAAGGGTGAACACCTAATGTCTGTTGAACTTTAACAGAATAAGTCAGGTGCTGGATATAAGGCTAGTTATGCTAATTTGGGATGAACTGAGGTTTTGGGGCAGTGTTCTGTGACATCGTGAGGTCAACAGTTACCCTCTTCTGAACTTTTTGAATGTAATTTTCAGTGACGAGAAGAAGTTTTCCCTCTTGTGGCCGGATGGCATGAGAACTTGCCTATTGGGTTTCAATACTACTGGTCTACAAGAAACCTGGACTTTCAGAGACTCAAAAAGTCACATCCGTACAAAATAAGCCGTTGGTCAGCTTCGTGTGGTGTCCATGAAACACCCCCATTCCCAGCACGTGGCCTCCATGCAGGAGAAGCCACACCCTGGCTGGCTTCCCTGGAGAACTCACCCCCAAGAGTTAAAGGACGCATCTGTGCTGTTGCTGGCAGCCTCCAGGATGCAGCCTTGGACATGGCCGGTCCCCCAGACTCTGAGCTACTCCCCACTGCAGCAGTGACTGCCCCAGGAGGATGTGTGCCCAGGGGGAGGTATCTGCCACCCCCGGGAGAAGAAATGCCCTCCCTAAGAAGAAATCCTTCCTTATGAGGCAGTAACATCATCCCATAGTCTTAAAATTAGAAGGAAACACATAGCTCTTCATCCTTTAAGGAACTAAGGTGACCATTATGATAAAAAATAAAGCTCTGAGACCATTTAGCAAGAAGCATCTTAATCTTTTCCCTCCTTCGGTCGTGATCTCTTTCACTCGTCCCTTTCGAGACTGAGGCTTACTGTACCTGAAATCTCTGTTTCTCTGGTGCAAACTGAAATTTCCCCGGGGCCAGCTCCACGAGATCTCCATATTCTGCAAACTTAGAAAAGAATTTAGGATATTTATTTCTATTAATAAAAAAGATTCAGAGCAAAGGAGGCAGCGAGGGACAGGCATAAGGGATTCATTCATTATGCTTTGCTATCTTGTTTCCTATAACTCTGGGAAATCCCATTTTTTAATACAATGACTTCTTTAATGTTTTTATGTTTGCTAGTTATGTCTCAGAGGTGACCAAATGGAAGCTGTTATCCTCCAATTTGTTGGACGAAGGAACACATTTTTTAGTCTGCCAGAAGACGATGGGGACATTCAGGTGGGGGTCACTGCAACCCAGTGATCAGGGAGGTGCCTGGGGGAGGCATGGGGTAGATCTTGGCATCAGCAAATGTGTGAGTGGATAAATATGTCCATACGTCTCCTCCAATTTAAAATGTTGATAGGAAAGGAATGCACAAACACATTTGGGTATCTTGGCTTGGATCCCTGGCTCTGTCAGTGAGATTTCCAACACCCTCCGGGGGTTCTTAAGGTGTTGGAAAATAAGATCGTTTCTAAGCAGACAGAGTGATTCCCCCCGCACCCCTGCCATCCCGTTCTTTGGCATTTTTGTGGGTAATCCACTCTGCAAGTATTACAAAGCCTCTGCATCTCCTACGATATTCCCATAACACACATTGCTTTTCTGGCGTCAGAATAACTCTTGCGTGACATTCAAAATGACTCAGTCCAAAACTTCCTTCTGTTGGCGATGGCCAAGGATCTGAAGTAGAAGCCTTGAACTCCCTGGAAATAATTCCTGCCATCTGCCAGCCTGCAGGCCATCTCCTCCCAACAGGAATATTTAAAGTGCCCTCACTACAGGACTCATGGTTCACATGGGTATGAAAACCAATAGTGTTAATGACTTTTCTTATACTGATAGCAATGTGTCATCCTCATCCAGCTAATAATTATTAAGTGCTTCCTAGAGCTTGCATTGTGCTAGGTAGTTTACATATGTCATTGAATTCCTCTAGTACCTTTGGGGTGGGTCAAGGATCCCCATTTTTCAGATAAGGAGTAGGCAGCTGGGTTCCATAGATGGCGCCCCGTGGGGCCGGTCCATTGAATTTGACTTAATACTCATGCAAATCCCATTAATGCTTTCAAAGGTAAGTACACATTCCAGTAATTAGAAAAGCGAACACTCCTACCCAGATGAATTTTACCACAAATTTCCTTTCCGCACAGACCACAGTCCTTAAATAGCAATGGCCACAGACTACTGGGCAAATGCACAGGGCAACGACAAGGGGTTTTCTGGAAGTACTTACTTCTGGAAGTCCACTGGTGGGGATTTCGAAGCCTCGTGTTACAGAAACGAAGAAGCAGACGAGAAGGCACGTGAGTCGACTCATTTTGCTGGGTGGCTTTGCCAACCTCTCCGTGCAGGGTCTCGGGAGAATTCCACTCCTCGCTGAACCCAGTTCAAAGGAACAGCAGAAGAGTGCGTTTTTTAAAAGAAGAAAAAAGAAGAAGAAAGCTCTCAAACTTTGTTCAAAAACGGGACAAATATTTGTTCTGGAGTTCAAACTTGCGCCGTGGGGGTGGATCGGACACCCAGAGGTTATTCAAACAGCAAAGCCAGAGGTAGTCAGTGGGCTGTGAGGACAAGTCAGGGTCAGATGGATGTGCTTTCCTTGCCTTTTGCTGATTTCTGTTCATCTCAGAATCAGAGGGACCTGAAGATCAGCATCATCCTCTTTCACGGACCAGGTGGGGAACTATATGGAGAGAGAGAGTCAGAGAAATAGCGTCAGTGTAAAGTTTCTGGAAACGAAGCCCTTTTATTCAAATGAAAGCAGGAGAAGTTTAGCACAAGTGGAGAAAGAGACACACTGGTTTTCTGAGCAAAGCATTCACTGCTAGCCTGTTCCCCTCTGTCTCTGATAACCGAGGATCCACTGCAGTAAAGCACCGGGCACACAGCCGTGCCAGGTACAAAGGCACGCTCTTCAGTGGGGATGTTTCACGAGTGTCTTTGACTCAGAGGACAGTGTCTGTTCTTGTGGCTGTCCCTGATCAGCCTCGCTCAGGTCCGTGGAAAAATTAATTCTCCTCAGTTCCAGAATCAGAGAAAACCCAGTCTGGAAACACTGTGGATGATTTGCTTCCCATTTGTGGTCTGGAGATAATAAAATAATGTCAGCTAAGAGGTACTGAGGCTTTCTGGTGTCAGGCATTTTTACTTATTATCTTTAACTCTCTCTCTCTTTTTTTTGAATCTATACAAGAACCGTGCGAGGTATGTGCTATATTTATCCTCCTTTATAATGGAGGAAAATAAGGCTAAGTAATTTATTCCACATCTCACGGTAAGTGGAGACACAGATCCAGCAAGGTTGGCCTGACCCCAAGCACTTTGCTCTCCATGGCCACGCAGGCTTAGGAGAGGTAACCTGCCGTCCATCACTGGGATACAGTGTTCCAGGTGTGAATCTAGACGAGAATTCACCTGAAGTCCCCAACCTGCATGGTAAGTCTACTTGATGAGTCTTTCTCTTGAGTTTCCATTCCAGACATTTGCTTGAACAAGGGTCATGCCGTGGACCCCAGTTTGGTCAGCAGGGGACCTGAGCCCCCATGCCTTTTCTGGTTTTCCTTCTCAGAGTAGAACCCATGGCTTCCTGCCTAATGTTCTGGGATCTAACAGCTGGCCTTGGACTTGTAGCTGGAAATGACCACTCTCTAAAAGTCCACTCCCACGGGGGAACCTGCACCTGCATGGAACTAGGAAGTCTGCTTTGGCCTCAGACACGTGATGCTGGAGAGCTGTTTCCAGGGGATCCTATTCTGAGCACACCCAGCAGCTTCCCTCGAACCCAGAGACTCACTGTGAGAGTTACATCGAACACACGGCCATTGTCTGAGACAGCCATGGATTTTGTTTAAAGGGAAATGGTTTAAAAGTTTATTTCAGAAACAATGCAAAGGAAGAAAGAAAGTCAAAAACAATGCCCTGAAGAGAAATTTATATTGAAATATGCAGGATGGTACATAAAAAAACTACAATTTTATTTATAATATCCACGCACATGCCAAAAATCATTCGAAGTGTAGTTTCAAGTAGAATATACAATGCAAATTAAATTAAAAAAATTTGACAATTAAAAAAAAAAGTCAACCATACGCCGTCTCCATGAGACACTTCATCTCAATGAGACAAAAACAGACTAAAAGTTGATATTGCATTAAAATTCTGTTCATTTCAAAGACTTAAAAATAAAGAGGGTGTTACAAAGGGGGTGTCAGGTTAAAATAGATGTAGCAAATCATAACAAAAAGAAAGTCAGAAGAGAGAATTAAGTTTAAGATTAGAAATTAACAATTTGGAGGGGCACCTGAGTGGCTCAGTCGGTTAAGTGTCCCACTTCGGCTCAGGTCATGATCTCGTGGTTCATGAGTTCGATCCCCACGTCGGGCTCTGTGCTGACAGCTCAGAGCCTGGAAACTACTTTGGATCCTGGGTCTGTCTCTCTCTCTCTCTCTGTCCCTCCCCCTCTCACACTCTGTCTCTTGCTATCTCTCAAAAATAAATAAACACTAAAAATTTTTTAAAAAAATCAACAGTTTGGAGAAAAAATGATAATAGAATACATTTTTAAATCGGAAGACAGTGATCCATCAATCTGATTAATAAATGCAGAATATGTGAAAACAATTTAAAAGTGAAGATGAGGCATACGGTATTTTTTGTGAATTTTTTTTAATGTTTATTTTTGAGAGACAGCGTGAGCAGGGGAGAGGCAGAGAGAGAGAGGGAGACATAGAATCTGAAGCAGGCTCCAGGCTCTGAGCTGTCAGCACAGAGCCTGATATGGAGCTTGAACTCACGAACCAGGAGATCATGACATGAGCTGAAGTCAGATGCTTAACGGACTGAGCCACCCAAGTGCCCCAAGATGTGGAGTATCAACATGAATTGACCAGTATGTCAAATTCATTTACATTAAATGTAAAATATTTATTAAAAATAGCCCATAGGGGCGCCTGGGTGGCGCAGTCGGTTAAGCGTCCGACTTCAGCCAGGTCACGATCTCGCGGTCCCTGAGTTCGAGCCCCGCGTCAGGCTCTGGGCTGATGGCTCGGAGCCTGGAGCCTGTTTCCGATTCTGTGTCTCCCTCTCTCTCTGCCCCTCCCCCGTTCATGCTCTGTCTCTCTCTGTCCCAAAAATAAATAAAAAACGTTGAAAAAAAAAAAATAGCCCATAATATAGAGGTAAACAGAACAAAAAAACGGAGAGAGAAATAGAAAAATTACATAAAAAAAAAAAATTGAGCCTGACCACTTTTTGGAACTTCACAGGATATACAATATCTGGACAATGTACTGAAAGTGACATCGTGGTTTTTAATTAATTCAATGAAGTAGATGTTGTTTTCACCCACAAATCTGAATTACACACTAAAAAAATTTTACAACCAATTTACCTTACTAAAAATAATAAATATTATCCTGGACCACATTTTCATACCAGGAAAGAATAATCCATAAGAGTGAAAAGGGGATTTGCCTAGGTGATTGAGGCTGTTATTACATAAGAAAATTTATCAAACTAAAACTTCAGCAACAAAAATACTAAAAATTTCTCACTCTCAGTAGCTATTGAGAAGTCACTCAATAAATTACAAAATCTATTTCAGGTGAAAATGCTTAAAACATTAATCTCAGGAAGCTTTTTTTTTTTATATATACAGGAAAAGTGCATGTGCATGTGTGTGTGAGTGTGTGAGTGTGAGTGTGTGTGTGTGTGTGTGCGTACACATGTATAAAACCAAGACTCAAACTGGAAAAAAATCAAGAAACACTATGCAGAAAAGTCACTTCTCTTAAAAAGAGAAACCACAAGATTAGTTTTTGTTGAGGGTGTGATTCCTAATGTAGAAAATTTAGACTCTCATTAAAAAATTTACTAGAAGTAGCAAATCTGTTTACCAAACAGCAAGGTACACAGGTGAACCCGCAAAATCAGTCACATTTTTCTTTACTAGTGATTGCCCTAGAAATGGCGCAAAAGAAGTACCTTTTTACTAAGTGTATCAAAAGCACATAGAAATTTAAGTCAGGACAAAGATTTATAACAAGAACCATCTTAAACTTTGGTAAAATAAAGGAGTTTATAGAAATGGAAAACTCTACGGGATGAAAAGACTAAAGTCAAAGAAACATGGTTTGAAACCAGTAAGAATTATGCCCACTGTTTTAGGTTTTAAAATT
Organism: Panthera uncia; assembly: GCF_023721935.1. NCBI lineage: Eukaryota > Metazoa > Chordata > Mammalia > Carnivora > Felidae > Panthera > Panthera uncia. The sequence goes on along the minus strand of NC_064809.1, from coordinate 6,798,696 downwards.
CATTACAAAGCACAAGTTAAAAAATACCTATCGTGTGATGCTTAAAAGTATAGATGCTGATCAATGGAATAAAATAGTGAGTCCAGAAATACATGTCATATAGAATATATTATAGACCCGTAGCAACAAAACACTAGGGAATGAATTCAGTCCTTCATAAATGCTCCTGGAACAATTTGATAGAGGTATGAAAAAGAATCAACTGTAATCCGTACCTCATGTGATATACAACAAAAATGTAAGTGATTCAAAGAATTTCATGTTAAAAAGAGTAATGAAAACTGGCTAGCCTACTACGTGCTGGGTCTTTTTTGAGGCACCTAAAAAAGGAAACAGTAGAACGAGTAAAATACACATGATTAGCAAAACTGGTTAAGGTTTACTAGGACCGACGAAAGCTGCAATCTGTCTTTACCTGTCCTTTATAGAAGAGGGCACGGAGGTTCAGAGAGGTTAAGTGACTTGCTCAAGGTGGCGGAGGCAGGATAGGAACACGGGCTGAGGCTGGCAAGCCTCACAGAAGATGTGGCTCCTAGATGAGCAGAGACATAACATAGAAGGAAATGTAGACGTTACATTACACGGGTTAAACAATACTCAGATGGAAAACAAAAGCGGCTTTAATTTGCTATCAAACACATACCTTAGTCCTCTGATATCCATGGGGACAAGTTCCAAGATCCTCAGTGGTTGCTTGAAACCGTGGATAGTACTGAGCCTTATGTACGCTGTTGGTTCCTCTACATACATACCCACGATCAAGTTTAACTTACAAGTTCGGCAGAGTAAGAGAGGAGCAACAATAACTAACAATAACATAGAGCAATTTAACAAGATAGTGAAATTCTGTACATGTGGTCTCTCTCTTCTCTCTCTCAAAATGCCTTACGTTCCTGCACTCACCCTTCTTGCCATGGCGTGAAATGAAAAAATGCCTACGTGATGAGATGAAGCAAGGTGACGCAGGGGTCACATGTAGCGTGAGGCTGCTGTTGACCTTCTGACCTTCTGAAGATCCTCTTCTAGATCGTGGTTGAGATGGCGGGAAACCAAAACCGGGAAACTGGAACTCTGGATAAGGGGGGGTGGGGGGGACTGCTGTATTCCACCAAAACACAACTCAGACACTTACAAACGGTGCCGGGAGCTGTAGAGAAACGGATGATCACGGATTGCTTGGTGGCACAGAGACTGGCTCCGTCTGTCTGGTGACCGACGTGGTACAAATATAAGCCACGAGCTCTAAAATCTTGCCACACTATCTCTACCCCAGAAACAAATTCCCGGGAAGTGATACAAAGGGGGAAAATTTTATAAAAAGTTTATACCAGTGAAATATGGACAAACAGCAAAGGGAGAAACGATCAGGGGCTAAGAGAGCCGCGCATTGGGTTAACGAACTAGTTCATGTACCATAAACACCCTGATGGAGACCGACTGTCAAGTGGCTCAGCGTGGCAGTGCACAAGGACGTGGGAAGGGAGACAGCACTCAGCAACCTGTGATAAACTGGAGAAGAGGACGTGGTTCTGGAAGGTATGGCCAACTCCCTTCGGGAAAGACGCCCATTTCACAGAGAAGACGTCACTTCTGTGGGTCTAGGAGGACGGGCAGGATTTGTCCAGGCTGACCATGGGAGAATGCCACCCAGGAAGGGAGCATAGGGGGTGCAGAGGCGGCCGGGGCATTCTGGGCGATGGGCGTCCCTCGGTCTGGCAGGAGATGGCCAGGGGCCCAGGTGCAGGAGAGCCGGATACGCTGCACCAAGGGACTCTTAACCCTGTGCTCTGGGCGCTGGGAGTCCAACAAGGATTTTTAGAAGGACAGAAGCAAGACAAAACACATTTTATAAAGATCATTTCAGGTGAAGCGAGGATGACGGAAATGGAAGTTTCTGAGGCAGCGGAGATGCTCACGCTCTGGGGAGGCATGGAGCTCTAAGCCAAGGCAGCCGCATTGAGGACCGATGGTAAGATGCTCATGTGAAATGCTCTGTATTTATGTCACTTAGCAAGTGGGTGCTTTTGATGTATAGAAGTGTATGCGCTGATTATTGCTGAGTAACAACGAACAGCTTGCAGATGGGTGAAGACTTGCATTTACAGCTATAAAAACTGGGCAGTTGGCAAATAGCCATGAAGTCTTGGTGACTAAAGTGTAGTGTCTAGGTTCTTAAAAAAAAAAGGTTCTTTAAAAAAAATTTTAATGTTTATTTATTTTTATATAGACATATATTTTAATGTTTATTTACTTATTTATTTTTTATTTATTTTTTAATTTACATCCAAATTAGTTAGTATATAGTGCAACAATGATTTCAGGAGAAGATTCCTTACTGCCCCTGACCCATTTAGCCCATCCCCCCTCCCACAACCCCTCCCGTAACCCTCAGTTTGTTCTCTTCTGTCTTGTCCTCCTCTCTGTCTTTATTTTTGTTTCCCTTCCCTTATGTTCATCTGTTTTGTCTCTTAAAGTCCTCATGGGAGTGAAGTCATATGATATTGGTCCTTCTCTGACGGACTAATTTCACTTAGCATAATACCCTCTAGTTCCATCCATGTTGTTGCAAATGGCAAGATTTCATTCTTTTTGATGGCCGAGTAATACCCCATTGTTCATATGTACCACATCTTCTTTATCCATTCATCCATCGATGGACACTTGGGCTCTTACCATATCGTTGATAGTGCTGCTATAAAGATTAGGGTGCATGCATCCCTTCAAAACAGCATATGTGTATCCCTTGGATAAATACCTAGTAGTGCAATTGCTGGGTCGTAGAGTAGTTCTATTTTCAGTTTTTTGCAGAACCTCCATGCTGTTTTCTAGAGTGGCTGCACCAGCTTGCAGTCCCACCAGCAGTGCCAAAGAGATCCCCTTTCTCCACATCCTCGCCAATATCTGTTGTTGCCTGAGTTGTTTATGTTAGCCATTCTGACAGGTGTGAGGTGGTATCTCATTGTGGTTTTGATTTGTATTTCCCTGATGATGAGTGATGTGGAGCATTTTCTCATGTGTCGGTTGGCCATCTGGATGTCTTCTTTAGAGAAGTGTCTATTCATGTCTTTTGCCCATTTCTTCACTGGATTATTTGTTTTTTGAGTGTTGAGTTTGATAACTTCTTTATACATTTTGTATAACCCTTTATCTGACATGTCGTTTGCAAATATCTTCTCCCAGTCTGTCGGTTGCCTTTTAGTTTTGCTGATTGTTTCCTTCGCTGTGCAGAAGCTTTTCATTTTGATGAGGTCCCAGTAGTTCATTTTTGCTTTTGTTTCCCTTACCTCTGGAGACATGTTGAGTAAGAAGTTGCCGCGACCAAGATCAAAGAGGTTTTTGCCTGCTTTCTCCTGAGGATTTTGATGGCTTCCTGTCTTACATTGAGGTCTTTCATCCACTTTGAGTTTATTTTTGTGTATGGTGTAAGAAAGTGGTCCAGGTTCATTCTTCTGCATGTCGCTGTCCAGTTTTCCCAGCACCATTTGCTGAAGAGACCGTCTTTATTCCAATGGATATTCTTTCCTGCTTTGTCAAAGATTAGTTGGCCATACGTTTGTGGGTCCATTTCTGGGTTCTCTGTTCTGTTCCATTGATCTGAGTGTCTGTTCTTGTGCCAGTACCATACTGTCTTGATGATTACAGCTTTGTAGTAGAGCTTGAAGTCCGGGATTGTGATGCCTCCTGCTTTGGTTTTCTTTTTCAAGATCGCTTTGGCTATTCGGGGTCTTTTCTGGTTCCATACAAATGTTAGGATTGTTTGTTCTAGCTCTGTGAAGAATGCTGGTGTTCTTTTGATAGGGATTGCACTGAATATGTAGATTGCTTTAGGTAGTATTGACATTTTAACAATATTTGTTCTTCCTATCCAGGAGCATGGAATCTTTTTCCATTTTTTTGTGTCTTCTTCAATTTCTCTCATAAGCTTTCTATAGTTTTCAGTGTATAGATTCTCACCTCTTTGGTCAGATTTATTCCTACATATCTTATGGTTTTTGGTGCAATTGTAAATGGGATTGATTTCTCTTTCTGTTGCTTCAATGTTGTTGTATAGGAATGCAACCGATTTCTGCATATTGATTTTATATCCTGCAACTTTGCTGAATTCATGAATCAGTTCTGGCAGTTTTTTGGTGGAGTCTTTTGGGTTTTCTATATAGAGTATCATGTCATCTGCAAAGAGTGACAGTTTGACCTCCTCCTGGCTGATTTGGATGCCTTTTACTTCTTTGTGTTTTCTGATTGCAGAGGCTAAGACTTCTAATACCATATTGAATAACAGTGGTGAGAGTGGACATCCCTGTCTTGTTCCTGACCTTAGGGAGGAAGCTCTCAGTTTTTCCCCATTGAGGATGATATTAGCATTGGGTCTTTCTTATATGGATTTTATGATCTTGAGGTATGATCCTTCTATCCCTACTTTCTTGAAGGTTTTTATCAAGAAAGGATACTGTATTTTGTCAAATGCTTTCTCTGCATCTATTGAGAGGATCATATGGTTTTTGTCCTTTCTTTTATTGATGTGATGAATCACATTGATTGTTTTGCAGATATTGAACCAGCCCTGCATCCCAGGTATAAATCCCACTTGGTCGTGGTGAATAACTTTTTTAATGTATTGTTGGATCTCGGTGGCTAATATCTTGTTGAGGATTTTTGCATCCATGTTCATCAGGGAAATTGGTTTATAGTTCTCCTTTTTAGTGGGGTCTCTGGTTTTGGAATCAAGGTAATGCTGGTTTCTTAGAAAGAGTTTGAAAGTTTTCCTTCCATTTCTATTTTTTGGAACAGCTTCGAGAGAATAGGTGTTAACTCTTCCTTAAATGTTTGGTAGAATTCCCCTGGAAAGCCATCTGGCCCTGGACTCTTATTTTTTTGGAGATTTTTGATTACTAATTCTATTTCTTTACTGGTTATGGGTCTGTTCAAATTTTCTACTTCTTCCTGTTTCCATTTTGGCAGTGTATATGTTTCTAGGAATTTGTCCATTTCTTCCAGATTGCCCATTTTATTGGCATATAATTGCTCATAATATTCTCTTATTTTTGTTTTTATTTCTGCTGTGTTGGTTGTGATCTCTCCTCTTTCATTCTTGATTTTATTTATTTGGGTCCTTTCCTTTTACTTTTTGATCCAACTGGCCAGTAGTTTATCAATTTTGTTAATTCTTTCAGAGAACCAGCTTCTGGTTTCATTGATCTTTTCTACTGTTTTTTTTGTTTTTGTTTTTTTTTATTTTGATAGCATTCATTTCTGCTCTAATCTTCATTATTTCCTGTCTTCTGCTAGTTTTGGGTGTTCTTTGCTGTTCTTTTTCCAGCTCTTTAAGGCATAAGGTTAGGTTGTGTATCTGAGATCTTTCTTCCTTCTTTAGGAAGGCCTGGATTGCTATATACTTTCCTCTTATGACTGCCTTTGCTGCATCCCAGAGGTTTTGGGTTGTGGTGCTATCATTTTCATTGGCTTCCATGAACTTTTAAATTTCCTCTTTAACTTCTTGGTTAGCCCAGTCATTCTTTAGTAGGATTTCTTTAGTCTCCAAGTATTTGTTACCTTTCCAAATTTTTTCTTGTGGTTGATTTCGAGTTTCATAGCACTGTGGTCTGAAAATATGCATGGTATGATCTTGATCTTTTTGTACTTGTTGAGGGCTGATTTGTGTCCCAGTATGTGGTCTATTCTGGGGAATGTTCCATGTGCACTGGAGAACAATATATATTCCACTGCGTTAGGATGAAATGTTCTGTATACATCTGTTAAGTCCCTCTGGTCCAGTGTGTCATTCAAAGCCATTGTTTCCTTGTTGATTTTTTGATTAGATGATCTGTCCATTGCTGTGAGTGGGGTGTTGAAGTCCCCTACTATTATGGTATTACTATCAATGAGTTTTTTTATGTTTGTGATTAATTAATTTATATATTTGGGTGCTCTACATTTGGAACATAAATGTTCATAATTGTTAGGTCTTCTTGGTGGATAGACCCCTTAATTATGATATAATGCCCTTCTCATCTCTTGATACAGTCTTTATTTTAAAGTCTTGGTTGTCTGATATAAGTATGGCTACTTCGGCTTTCTTTTGGCGACCATTAGCATGATAGATGGTTCTCCATCCCCTTATTTTCAACCTGAAGGTGTCTTTAGGTCTAAAGTGGGTCTCTTGTACACAGAATATAGATGGATCTTGTTTTCTTATCCGTTCTGTTACCCTATGTCTTTTGATTGGAGCATTGAGTCCACTGATGTTTTGAGTGGGTACTGAAAGATATGAATTTATTGCCATTATGATGCTTGTAGAGTTGGAGTTTCTGGTGGTGTTTTCTGGTCCTTTCTAGTCTTTGTTACTTTTGGTCTTTATTTATTTATTTGTTTGTTTTTTTCATCTTTTCTCCTCTCAGAGAGTCCCCCTTAAAATTTCTTGCAGGGCTGGGTTAGTGGTCACAAACTCTAATTTTTGTTTGTCTGGGAAACTTTTTATCTCTCCTTCTATTTTGAATGACAGCCTTGCTGGATAAAGAATTCTTGGCTGAATAGTTTTCTGATTCAGCACTTTGAATATATCCTGCCACTCCTTTATGGCCTGCCAAGTTTCTGTAGATAGGTCTGATCCTAGATAGACCTGATCTATCTTCCCTTGTAGGTTAAGGACTTTTTCCCCCTTGCTGCTTTCATGATTCTCTCTTTGCCTTGAGTATTTTGTGAATTTGACTATGATATGCCTTGTTGATGGTCGGTTTTTGTTGAATCTAATGGGGGTCCTCTGTGCTTCCTGGATTTTGCTGTCTGTGTCTTTCCCCAGGTTAGGAAAGTTTTCCGCTATGATTTGCTCACATAACCCTTCCACCCCTATTTCTCTCTCTTCCTCTTCTGGGACCCCTATGATTCTGACGTTGTTCCTTTTAAATGAGTCACTGATTTCTCTAATTCTTAAATCGTGCTTTTTTGCCTTAATCTACCTCTTTTTTTCTGCTTCATTATTCTCTATAAGTTTGTCCTCTATGTCGCTGATTCTCTGTTCTGCCTCATCCATCTTTGCCGCCACAGCATCCATTCGAGATTTCAGCTTAGTTATAGCATTTTTTATTTCATCCTGACTAGCTTTTACGTCTTTTATCTCCACAGAAGGGGATTCTGATCTGTTTTCGACTCCAGCTAGGATTCTTATTATCGTGATTCTAAATTCTGGTTCAGACATCTTGCTTGTATCTGTGTTGGTTAAGTCCCTGGCTGTCGTTTCTTCATGCTCTTTCTTTTGGGGTGAATTCCTTCATTTTGTCATTTTGATGGGAGAAAAGGAATTAATGAGGTAAAAAAATTAAAATTAAAAAAAATTAAAATTAAAAAATTAAAATAAAACACACACACAAAAAATCAAATAAATGATGCTAGATCCTAGGTGTGTTTTGGTCTGGATGTTGAAAGGGGCTTGATAGATTAGAGAAAAAATGAGAAAGAAGAAAAAAAGGAAATCGTTTGAAAATTTGAAAAAAATGAATACACTGAAGTAGACTAAAATGAAATGATGGCAGTAACATGGAATTTGAAAATATTTGCACGAAAGTAAAAACTATAGTAGAAAAAAATGAAAGAAAAAAATTTTTAATAAAAATTGACAATAAAAATGAATTTTTTCTCTTTCTGTTTTCAAGAAAAAGAAACGAAAAAGAGAAAAAAGCAAAAAAAAAAAGATAAGGAAAATTGAATAGATGGACTGGTGAACAGACTGAAATACAACTGAAATTACTTCATTTTCCCCTAGAAATCAGACTATGAAGCGCTTTATCGTTCATGAACTAAGCAGGTGGAGAGACTTGTGTTCCTGAAGAGCGAGGTTGGCCCAGGTGGGCGGGGCTTGGTGTAACAGCTCCACTCTCCACTAGGTGGCACTGCTCGCCTCCTGGGGTGGATCGTTGTGTAGGTGTGAGTATGCGCATGCGTGACAGCGGTGAAACCTGTGTCACCCAGCAATCAGTCCTCCCCGATCAGCAGTGGCGCTCCCGACCTTTGTCTCCGGCTTCCATCCACTCCCCGCTTTCACCCAGTCCGCGACCGAGCCCCGAGTAGTACCTCTCTCCCCAGTTTTGTCCCGAATGCGGCTGTTTCTCCCAACCGCTTACTTGTGATGGACGGCAGCTTTGACCTGTCCCGCCCCTCTGTGGGAGGCTCTCACCGAGGATGGCCGGTGCCAGCCGCACCCAGGAATGTTCGCTGGTCGGGCTGCTGCCGCTGCTGCCCCCGAGACTGCGGCCGGATGCCAGCCCGCCCCAGAAAAAGTTCTGGAGACAGTGTAGCAGCAGCGCCTCGGGGATGACGGCAAATCGCAACACACCCCTGGCGCCAGGCTCCACCCCCAGCGACCTTGTTTCCAGCCCCAGCGAATGTGGTGGTTCTTCCGGGTCCCCTGGGGCCTTGCCTTTGGTGGCGGGGAGCCACACAGTTTCTACCAGGTGTCCTCCCAGCAGGGGAACCGCCGCTCCCCGTGTGGCCCCAAGACCCCCAGACCCCACTCCGCTCCTGGGGATTCACCCCTCCCACCAGAGCACCGCCAGGTATGGAGCTGCGGGGCTGCAGCCTCTGCGCGCCCCCTGCTTATGGTCTTAATGGCACTTAAACCCTCTCCTTTCTCCTTTTTAGGTTCAGTCCCTGCGGCTGTTTCCTTTTTTCCACCTTCTCTCCAGCTGCTTTTGAGGGGGATGCTTTTCCGGTATTCGCCCCTCCCCCACCGTCTCCGTCTTCTCTCTGGAGGCTCCCCGCCCTCCGCTTTCTCCCCCAGTTCGCCTCTCCGCGCCGCGTACCTGCCAAGGTCTGTGGTTCGGGTTGTGCAGATTGTCGTGTTAATCCTCAGGTCAGTTTTCTAGGTGTGCAGGATGGTCCCGTGTTGGTCTGGCTGCATTTCATGGATGCCAGACACACGAAAAACTTCCATGCTGTGCCTGCCATCTTGGCTCCTCCCTCTCATGTTTATTTATTTTTGAGAGAACAGAGCCTGAGCAGGGGAGGGGCAGAGAGAGGGAGACACAGCATCCGAAGCAGGCTCCAGGCTCCGAGCTGTCAGCACAGAGCCCGACTCGGGGCTCGAACTCACGAACCGCAAGATCGTGACCTGAACCAAAGTTGGACGATTAACAGACTCAGCGACCTAGGTGTCCCTAGGTGGAGGGTTTATGAACAATTTATCCTTTCTTCTGTAGGATAATGGTTAAGAACATTGGGCTTTGGGGTCTGGCTTCCTGTGTTCATAATTCTGGTTCTTTCACTTACGAGTTGTGAGACTTCAGGTGATCTTCTAATCTCTTTGAGTCTTATCAGTAAAATGAGAAAGCTCCCCACTACTATGGACTGGATTATGTGCTCTCCAAATTCGTATGTTAAAGCCCTAACCCCCAAGGTGACTGTGTTTGGACATGGGGTCTATGAGGAGATAATTAAGCTTAAAGAGGGTCATAAAACCCATAAAATCCCGATCCTACAGAATTAGTGTCTTTATAAGGAGAGACACCAGGGAGTTCTCTCCCTCCCTCTCTACCCCCCACTCCCTGCCAGGTGAGCGCACAGGACACAGTGAGAAGGAGCCTGTCTGCAAGCCTGGGGGAGACCACTCACCAGAAGCCCAGTTGGCTGATTAAGTCTTGGTCTTAAACTTCCCAGCCTGCAGAACCGTGAGAAATCAAAATATCTGATGTGTAAGCCACCCAGAGTGGTATTCTGTCACAGCCGCCCCGGCAGGCCAGGTCCCTCACTCATTCTCACACGGTTCTCGTCGGCATTAAGGACAATAACACATATAAAATCCTCATCATGTACTCAGGGCTCAATAAACATTAGCTATAGTTATGAATTCCTTTTTTTTTTTTAAGTTTATTTATTTATTTTGAGAGAGAGCGAGAGAACACGTGTGTGTGTGAGTGTGGGGGAAGGGGAGAGAGAGAGAGAGAGAGAGAGGGAGAGAGAGAATCCCAAGAAGGCTCCACACTGTCCATGCAGAGCCCCTCTTGGGGCTCAAACTCATGAACTGTGAGATCATGACCTGAGCCGGAATCCAGAGTTGGACGCTTAACCGACTGAGCCAGCCAGGTGCCCCAGGAATTACTTTCATCATTAAAGATTGATTTCTATGCAATGAGATTTAGGGCACACAAAACCAGAGTTTAATACTTATTGAACCATTTTTATCCATGAAGTTACCTCTCCTATTTTTCAGATTTGTGACAGTGAATCTTAATTCAGCACCTGCCAGCACACTTCCTTACACGCTTGCTAAACGCCTTATGAAGTTTTCCTTCGTATGCTATTTAGAGCTGCTGCTGTCTTTAGGGCAGTCATGATGTACCTTAGATTTTAGGCTTTATCACCAAACTTTCCCTGTATGAATAGCACATAAAACCCACATTTCAGACCAACACAGTGAGGAAATTTTATATATTAGCCAGTCCTGGCAGAATTTTATTTTCCTTGCAACAAACAAGAAATGTGGCCTCTTCGGTGAAGGACTGAACCAGGGAAGAACTGTGTGACAAAGCAAATGTGTCTTATCCTGGGCCCAGCTTCTGGTGGCCCGGAGCTTCCCGCTACATTTCACGTCGTCCCCACTCTGGTAAGGTAGCGGACTGGAAGAGGGGACCTGACTGGGGGGCCCCTAGGGCTCTATATCCATTGGAAATTTTGATGGCAGGGGTTTAGAGGGAAAGCAAAGAAGTCAGTATTTATTTAGGCACCTCTTGTATTTCCAGCAGAGTTAAGAGGGAGGAGAAGTGTGTCCAGCGTGGGGGACCGATGGCTACAGGCTCCTGTGATCCGTCTTGTTTTCCATGGCCGCCTTTCTCAGGAAGATTGAGTGCTCGCCTACGTGGACACAGGATCCGAGAACGCGGGAGCCAATGAGATTCACAGCTGGGAACCCACTGAGTTAAAAGTGGGGCACCAGACTCTCCCGGCTTGATAATGGGCATTTGGGTGACATTCATCCAAATGCTCAGGATGTATAGATGCAGGTGACGTGCGGGCATGTGGTTTAAGTGGGGGCTGGGGAGCCCCTCAAGTAAAACCACAGGGGAGTCACCAAGCCACGCTTTGTGGCTGCCACATGCCTATCAGGGGGTCAACCCTATAAAGGAGACTTTCTCAGCCGTTACTCACAGCGTCCCCTCACTGACTTTTTGAAGGGTCTTGGGAGGAAAGCTACCACAGAAATTAAAAGGATAAGACTCACTGTCACTGGCGCTTGGCTGGCTCAGTCAGCTTAGCGTCCACCTCTTCATTTTGGCTCAGGTCGTGATCTCACGGTTCATGAGTTGGGGCCCCACGTCGGGCTCTGTGCTGACAGCGTGGAGCCTGCTTGGGATTCTCTCTCCCTCTTTCTCTGCCCCTCCCCCACTCTCTCTGCCCCTCCCCCCTCTATAAAAACAAGTAAACATTAAGAAAAGTATAATTTTTAAACACACAAAACAATAGTACTGTATTGTATGTGGATGTATACGCTTGTAGGGAAACTATGAAAACATGCATTGGAATAATGCCTACTAATTTTCAATAATGGTTTCCCAGGGGAGGGACAGAGAACGGGAAAGGAGGAGACATCAGTGGTATCTGTTATTATTTCTTAGAGAAAAGAACTTGAAGTAAATATGAGAAATGGAAATGCTAATTGTTTTATATACATATGTACTTATATATGCATATTTTTTAATTATAGTAAAAGCCTGTAGCATAAATTTACTCTCTTAACCATTTTTTTAAATGTTTATTTATTTTTGACAGAGAGTGAGTGTGCATGTTCATGGAAGGGGCAGAGAGAGAGAGGGAGAGAGAGGATCCCAAGCCCACTCCACACTGTCAGCCCAGAGCCTGACGCGGGGCTCGAACTCACAACTGTGAGATCATGACCTGAGCCGAAGTCGGGTGCTTAACCGACCGAGCCACCCAGGCGCCCCTATAAATAAGCATTTAAAAAGTAATTTTTTAGGTGCACCTGGGTGGCTCCGTTGGTTAAGCGTCCGACTTCGGCTCAGGTCATGATCTCACGGTCTGTGAGTTCGAGCCCCACATTGGGCCCTGTGCTCACAGCTCAGAGCCTGGAACCTGCTTTGGATTCTGGGCCTCCCTCTCTCTCTGCACCTCCCCTGCTCGTGCTCTGTCTCTCTCATTCTCGGAAATGAATAAACGTTAATAAAAAAATTTATTAAAAAAAGTAATTTTTTAAAAAGCAAAATATCAGGTTCAAATGAGTTAGCAATATTTTAAGCAACTGATAAGAGCAAACTTGGCAGAATACATAAAATCACTTGTTTTATATGCCAGCTAATTTGGTTTAAACAAGATAGAGATCTAAGCTCAACAGGTGTATCTATTAAAGGTGGAGGGGCCTTTGCTGTGAATGAAGGTGACTTGGGTCGGATTGTCTGCATTGGTTTCATTTTGGTTAGCACACACTGCGTGATCTGGGGGGTGAATTTTCCTTCCCAAATGCTTGGGCTCAGCTGCGAGTGCCGTGGTGAGCATTTCTGGGAACCTACCAGCTGATCTCAACTGCCTCTTCTCTCCATTCCCGTTGTCTTTACTGTCACCGTTCCTGGAACGTCGGCAGTATTTCTAGAGGACCCACCTGCCTTTTCTGAATCTATCACCTCACCCTGTTGCCATCGCGGTCTCCAAGCCCATCTCTGACGCTGTTCGCCCTGCTCAATAAACCTTCCTCTCTTTCTATGGAGGATCCAGCTGATGGCTTTTCATGGTATTTGAGGCTCTTGGCCCTCCTGCCTTTCAGCCCCATCTTCTGAAGTCTTGCAAATGCTCTGTGCTCCCCAACGCCAGACGCTTTGCTCGTCCCCAGACGTTTCCACCACGTGCTTTCCCTCACACGGTTCCCTTCACCTGGAGAGCCCCCGCTTTCTCCAGTGTCCACCTGTTAAAATCCTGTCCATCTTCCAAAGCCCGTTTAGTTGCGACTTCAGTCACTGATGTTTTCCAGATTCCTGTAGCTGACACTCATCACTCGTGTCTTCTGGGGGCTCCTCCAGTGAGATGCACCGTGTGCCCTGCAAAATTTTCCCAAGGGCGCACACCTCACCCTCACTGAACATCTGTTTGCCCGCACTGCATACAGTGGTCCCCACCGTGTTTTTGAACACCACCGGCGCTTACGCACCGGCACGGGCTTGAATCTCTGTTGGAAGGTGATAAAAGTAATAATTTTTCCTCTCATCCCTGTACTTTTCCAAATACTTTCACATTTTACCATTATGCTATTTGGTTCCCAAGAGTCTATCGCTTACGAGATGTGTGGCTTTAGCTGGTTACTTTCTCTCTCTGTAAATCAGTTTCCTCATCGGTAGAATGAGGATATAGCATCTATGTCACAGGGCAGCCCAAGAGGGGGTAACCGAAGAGGGGGGTTCGGCAAATGGTGCCTGGCACAAAGCCAGTGGCTGCGGCTCTTCCTGTAGCATTACTGTCATTGTTCTAGACGGCAAAAGAAAACCAGCTCGGAATGTAAACTAAGAGCCTAGAACTAAGAGCTGTCTCTACTTTTCTGCCCAGGTTTTCCTTCAGCCATTGAAATTGCACAGCGGTGTATCTTCTGGGAAAATGTACTTCCTGGAATGATGGAAGGGAGAACAAAAACGTTCCCCCTCCTCGTGTCGGACAGGCTGGGTGAGCTCTCAGCCAGACCCTCACGGAGAAATGCTGTCACAGCTTTGCATTCTCTGCGGAGATCGTGCCTCTGAGCAGTTGAGACCCTGTGGCATGTTTTTCAGAAGTAATTATGATTTCCAACATTATGGCCCCTTCCATTGACCATTTCACCTCCTGATTGTAATCTAATATTCGGATGACCTCAGAGGAAACCACACTAAGGGCGGCCTGGGTCACTCCTCTCTCTTTATGCTGATAGCCTATCTCCATATCCCAAGGTCTTGCAAAAATACCATGTTTGATCTCTCTTGATCTTTAGAAGCACCATGGCTCCCTATCAGGGTAATGTGTATTCAGGTCACTGGGTCCTGAACCTGGGGCTTTCCCAGCCAGCTTTGGGCCTGGGCAGCTGTAGTTGGTGATTGAAAGTATCTGCTATTACTTAAAACTCCTTTTATAGGATGGAAATCACTCCTGCAAATGCCACAAGGATATTCACTTTCAGATTGGTGTAAATCAATAGGAAGTGTAGAGAAGAAAATTTCCCTATACTATAATGCTTACACCACATAATAACTCATGTAGTGCTCAATGAAAATTCTAAGGAACATCAAAAAACTTGAAATTCATGACTCTTAATATAAGTCATTGTAGCTTAGCTAACAGTATGGCAAAAGCTAGCACTCATTTATAAAATTTGGTTCTAGTTTCTTCATTGTGAAAGAGTATATTTTTAAAAGTCCAAAGTCAAAAGTGAACTAACTTACAAATAGCTCTGTCTGACCCTGACCTACTTGTTCATTGGTTCAGATGAGGCGTAATATGGAGAAAGTCTGGTTTTTTTACACATATTTGAACTCTGATGGCTTCCTTCTCATAATGAAGTCAATTTGTTTTAGGTTTTTCAAGCAGAATTTATTTTATTTTATTAAAATTTAAAAAAATGTTTATTTTTGAGAGAGAGAGAGAGAGACAAAGATCATGAGTGGGGGAGGGGCAGAGAGAGAGGGAGACACAGAATCCGAAGCAGGCTCCAGGCTCTGAGCTGTCAGCACAGAGCTCAATGCAGGGCTTGAACCCATGAACCGTGAGATCATGACCTGAGCTGAAGTAGGACAGTCAACCGACTGAGCCACCCAGGCACCCCAAGGAGTATTTTTAATTTCTCAAGATGATATTCCATTATTCTGTCACATCTTTTTTTTTTTTTTTTCCACACCATACAGGTGTGGGTTAGTGTCATTTGGGGCCAGAACATAAAGAAGTGTCAGAAGAGAAAAGGTTAGAAATTGGATAGAGGTATCACAAGTCGAAAATATGAAATTAGACACTACGAGGCTGATGTCATCATTGTTCTTGGGCCGTAGAAACTTGGCTGTGCCGTTGAGGAGTTTCAAATATTTTCTGTTTTGTGTTCCTTCAGAAGTTCGCATTCAAACCCACTGCCGGAGTAGAGATAGTTGGGCCCAGGGATGCCCAGTGGCCAGCCATTATAAGTCAACTCCAGTGCAGCGGCTTCCAGAATTTTCCCAGGGCATCTGTTTTTTTCTGGTGGGAAAGGACCTCGCGTGGAAGGAACTTTCACCATAACACTGCAGTCTGATATCAACGTCCCTGGCTGGGAATCACCTTCGTATGAGTTGTGGCTGCCTCTGAGGTGTAAGATAAGGCAAGAAATGATGGATATCTGAGCCACAGGGACATTCGATGTCATCTAGCCTGATTTCCTAATTTAAAGGATGGTGGAGGGGCACTGGAGTGACTCGGTCGATTAAGTGTCTGACTCTTGGTTTCAGCTCAGGTCATGATCTCATGGTTCATGAGTTCCAGTCCCACTTCAGGCTGTGTGCTGATGGCAAGGAGCCTGCTTGGGATTCTCTCTCCCCTCTCTCTCTGCCCCTCCCCTGCTCATGCTCTCTTCCTCAAAATAAATAATAAACTTAAAAAACATAAAGGATGATGGAAGAGAGGCTGAGAGTTGTCCAACCTGGTACTGGATGGAGAAGCAATGTTGGGCAGGGATTAGGGGGCAGTCTGGGGTGGAGGGTGGGGGGCAAGAGGATCAGGGCTGGGCAGTCTGGTTCCAGAGCCTCATTACCGACCACAGCCCTAATGTGCCTCACTTGCTCACTGGCTGGTTTCATGACTCTGGGCAAATCTCTGCAAGCCTCAATGTCCTCATCTGAAAAGTGGGGATAATAAATAGTGCTCCTCTACGAGCACATGTAAAGGACTTAAAACAGTGCCTGGAACACATTAAGTGCTCAGTTAAGTGTTAGCTACTCTCAGTAGTATTAATAAAGCAACTTCCATCCACGGAATTCTGCTCTTCAGATAAGTCCTACGTGCTTTTTTCACTTCGTGCTCCTTCTCCGGCCTTCTCAGAGTGTCCTAGGGGCATCGCTAGAATGAACATAGCCAAGGAGAAAGGCTTTCCTTATTAGCTTTTTACCAAGAGCTGTCCGTCTTTATTCTCCCTCACCCCTCCTCCTCTCTCTCCTACAGAGACAGAAGTTGGAAGGAACATGGGCTAAGAAGTGGAATGAAGAAATCATAACCAAGGGGGGGGGGGACTCCCTTGTAAGAACAGTGCTGGAATGTCTAAAAGAGGGAATCAGTTGGGGCTTGTGAGAGATACTAACACATAAACTCACTTTTTAAAAAAAAATTTTTTTTAACCTTTATTTTTTTGAGACAGAGAGAGACAGAGCATGAACGGGGGAGGGTCAGAGAGAGAGGGAGACACAGAATCTGAAACAGGCTCCAGGCTCTGAGCTGTCAGCACAGAGCCCGACGTGGGGCTCGAACTCACGGACCGCGAGATCATGACCTGAGCCGAAGTCGGATGCTTAACCGACTCAGCCACCCAGGCGCCTCGTAAACTCAGTTTTAAAACTATATTTGGAACACGTGGGAAAAATTTAAGAAAAGCTGTATGTCTCCAGCCAGGAAAAGAGGCGGTAATGTTCTGTAGTAGTTTATTCGGATGGGTTTTTCCTTGGAATATGACCACGAATCTGAAAAGAGTAGTAGAAGCGATGGATGAGAGGACAATAAACCCAAGAGAAACATGAAGAATAAGACTGCACTGGAGTAACCCAAATGAATCATTTCTAATGATATTCCAGGCAACTGAAAGAAGTTCTAGGTTAAAAGAGCTTGTATGGGGCACCTGGGGCTCAGTCGGCTAAGCATCCAACCTTTGGCTCTCGGCTGAGATCTCAATCTCTGGGTCATGAGTTCAAGCCCCATGTTGGGTCCCACACTGGGCATGGAGCCTACTCAAAAAAATAAATAAAGGAACTTATAAATTAGTACTATTAGATTACTTCAGTTTTCTTCCAAAAAAGAAATTTAGATTCTATAAATTATAGGGTGGGGAGCTTAATTTGTTTTTTTTTTTTTTGAGAGAGAGTAGGGACTGGCAGAAAGGGAGAGACAGAGAATCCCAAGCAGGCCCCATGCCCAGTATGGAGCCCAGGAGCTCAACTGAATGAGCCAGCCAGGTGCCCTAGGTTGGGGAACTTGAAGTTGACTCTATTTTACCAAAAACAGATTTTTCATCTATGTGGAAGGGCTTTGACAACTATGTGGGACAGGAATACAGTGGAATTGGAGGGTCAACAGACCACAGAGGGCAGGGCACAGCCTGGGCACTGAAATCCTAGGGGTGGCTGCATGGGAAGCAGGAGAGAAGTTTGAAAACCAAGGTAAGCTGAGAGAACACTGTACAGATATGTTTAAGGGTCAGGAAGCAGGAGAAAGGAAAGCATCTTCGGGTGTATGCTGATGTTGACGGCCAGAGACACAGGCCCGATCCAGGTCAGGCATTGAGACGCAAACTAATTCGTCAGCAGAGCTGGGGGCTGGTAACACACATAACCCACGAACACGGCTGCTATGTCATAGCCAAGTTCTTCCCCTTGATTTTTGAGCTTGTGAACGGCAAAGAGCTATTTACTGCCTAAAGGATCAGTGATTATACAGTGCTTGATTAATGTCAAGTTGAACTAATTTGACTTCTTTTTTACCATGGTGTTTCTAAACTGGAGACCCAGATTTGTCATAAGCACAGATGGATTTTAGTGTGCTTATCATGGATGAAGTGGAAAATGAAAATAGAATAATTTTTCAACTGGTTAATTATAGAACCAGTTGTTTGAACAAATCCAAGCAGAAAAGCTTTGATGACTAGATTAATGTTAACTTGCAGGAAAAGAATTTAGTGGTGAGAAATAGGGTCCTAAAATTCACGGAACCTGTTCAAATAAAAGATACTTGAAATAAAGTTGAATTAAATGATGAACAAAATTTCAGATGACACGTAGTTGGGAAGGATGCTTAATATCTTGGAAGACAGACTGAGAATTCAAAGGCATCTTTATAGGCAAAAATAAATTCTACAAGCAGTCTTGTAAGGTCTGAGTGCATTCTCCAAGATAGACTACGCCTGGAATACTGCATCCAATTCTGAATGAAATATCATGAAGGATTTTAATGAATTAGGGGTAAACCATGGTGGGTGGTCAGGACAGTTAGGGATTTGAAAAATATCATATGAGGATATAATGTTAATACACGGCTCAAGAAAAAGTCTATTCAAAAGTGAGAAGATGGGGAGGATATCACAACTCTCCAAATAGGAGACCTCTTGGCTAAACAGGAGGTTCGTTATGAGGTGATCGTTCTGAGATTGGATTACTTCGGAACTGAGCAGATAGCCTGTCTCTGAGGCAGAAGAATGAGCAAGATTAGCCCCGGCTGGGGAGGCTGTGAGTAGAGGAGATTCCAGTGGGTAAAACCAGGCCGTTCTAGAACTACCACCATGAGCACCAAGAACCTGCCAGCACTTTCCTCTGAGGCACAATATGGCAGGATTCGTTGGGCCAAGACAAGGGTCCACGGGTGGTAAACTGGGCCAAACTGTCCTGTGGAGATGGTCTAAATCACCATATTTCCAGAAGACTGCATCTGGAATGTTCCATTGTTTTAAAACAGCAGTTTAATATTTTTCCTGAGTCTGTGGGTTGACTGAGTTCAGACAGGCGGTTCTTCTACTCCGTGTGGTGTTGGCTGTGCCTGGGGTCAACTGGATTATGACGTCCAACACAGTTCATGACGTAGCTCGTGTTGGTGCCACTGGCGGGGAGCTCAGCCTAGGCCTTCCACCAGAGCATCTGTTTCCCTCTATGTGGCCTCCCCATATGACTTGGGCTTCTCCCTGCATAGCAGCTGGGTTCGCAGAGGAGAATTCCATCTAATAATTGGCACATAGCAAGGTCTTGAAGTAACTGCTATAATAATAATAATTATAAGATTATTATTATTACTATTATTAATGCTATGTCTGTCATGAAAGTGTCTGAACTCTAAACAGAGGCTGCTTGGTCAGATTTTAGGAAGAGAGTAGAAGGTATGCCCGCATTGGGAGGGTAAACTGTGGACAGATGAACACCAAGGGACAATGAAGCTTCCATCATTCAACAGAAAGCTAAAAATAAAAGACTTCCTCCCATTTCTGCTCGTCTCAGAGCACCCACCCTCCTCCCATCCAGCTTCTTTCTTGCCTTTTCTAGAGGACAGCCTATTGGAGACCCGTTTTGAAAATAAGGCAGTATATAAATGCATACCGAAAGAATAAGTATTTGGGGTCAATGTGGTTCTATGGCACTCTTCAAGTTACAGCAAAGAAACAAAATCCCTTGTAAAACATGCATTTACATGTATGGCCTTATCTTTTATATAGGATCTGATCTATATAAAGCAATTTACTATAGTTTTGTTTCTTTTAGGTGGAGATAAGTTTGTCGATTTAATCATCTACACAGCCAGCTCTTGAATATTCCCGTGTTGGTACCTAAAGAGGGGAAGCGAGGAAACTTAAAGTCACAGATGATTGTAGCTTTTGTCCCTAAGAGAGTGGTATACTCTCCAGAAAATGCAATTACACACACCGTAATATTATCTTACAGGAAGCCCTTGCTTTGCACGGTTCTGATATGCCTGGATTTCAGCTGCCGTGGTTTGGTTAAGTAACACGGGTCCCCAACCACATTTCAGTTACAACCACAGTATATCCCTGGGAGTAATTGTGTCAAGGCCTTCGCCGCCAGCCCCTCAGTCCGCCAATCAATGTGTAAACAGCAGATGCGCCATGATGGACGGCCCATGACGTCACCGCCTCTTCTCTTTCCCGATCGGCCTCTGTGGTTATTGGCTGCACACAGGCAGTAGAGCAGGTGCTTGTGTCCCCACGTGATCAACCCACGTGACGCCTTACAAAATGGCTGACGGAAAGAGCGCGTGGGCCCCGGAAAGGAATTTGAACTTGAGCGTGGATGGACTCAGGGAAGGGAGGCTCCCGGGCGGGGTGGCCGCCACTGCTCCTCGAGACCCTGGAGGTGCGGCCAGAAAAATCCGTGGGGACGAATTGGGTGGCACCCTTCAGGGAAGTGGTTGTCGTGATGAGAACGTGTCAGAGAAAGCGACGCCCCCAGGAGACACGGGTGAGGGCTTGCTTGGAGATACTGCGCCACCTGGAAAGCACAGACGAAACGAATTTGGAGGAGGATCCAAAGTTAGGAGGAGTGGGCAGTTCTCAAGGTTAGAAGAGGCTCCCTTCGCGTCCTGACCTGTAGAGCGGGACGGAGGCCAGCGTTCAAAGCACTGTTGGTAAGTTTTTACCAAAAAAACGGAACACTCATTCTCAGTCATTTCCTGTGTTTGCACTTACGGTGTATTAAGTAATTACAAGTTCTGGGATTTATGCATGTCTTATGCATGTATAACTACAGAGTGTAATTCCCGTGCAGAATTCTTAATGTCTGGGCAAAAACATTTAAAGGTCAAGGAATACGAATCGTATTTGTCCCTATTGATTCTTAAGGTTGGTTTGCACTCTGGCAGCCTCTGTGATCATGAGGATGTGAGAACTACCCATGTGTGTGTGTAAATATGGAAATAAAAACAAACTCACATGTGCACGGTATCTTGCTTTATGGTAAAAATGAAGCCCCCTTTGTAATGCTTCAGAACCATGAAGTGGACCTCCACCAGGGGTCATTTTGGGAATTTATGGGGGCATTTTTTGGATTGTCCTATAATTGAAGGGTGCTGCTGATAGTATTTCCTCCATGAGGTCGGGAATGCTAGGGGTCCCGTTATGCACAGGACGGTGCCTCATAAGGGAGAATTGTCTTGAGGACCACAGGACATTTGCATGCTCTGCCCCACATTTGTGTCAGTGAAAATTTATGTTGAAAATTATTTGGTCCCACAACAGAATTTGATACCACATAAGATTTTTGAAATGTGTTAATACACATCGACTTTGTGGAAGTAGGGCTACTGTGTAGATTAAAGTGTAACTGTACTTTGAACCAAGAACTTTTCACCATTTTGGAAAATAACATCACCGATGACAGTGCTGCTTATGGAGTCTGTATCACCAGCGCCACATATCTTTATCGGTGTGAGTTTTTGGTATCAAAGTCACGACGATCTGTTCATGTGCAAGCGTCTGACTTCTTCATAACATCTCATGTGGCTATACCTGAGCAGGTGCCTACTGAACATCAGATTTTATTATAGATTGTTTTCTTTATATTGCAGTTAAGAGTTTATATTGAATTAAAATAATTATGTGTGTAGGTATGCTAATGATCTGTGAATTTTATTCCAAGGTAGTAAAGGGAGTGTTAAAACGTTTACTATAAAAGACAAGATGTTGAATCTGATAGAATTGAGAACAAGGGGTTTAGAAGGAGACAAGGCAAAGGAATTGCTAATATGCTCTGTGTGTACCAGGAGTTGGGGGGAGAAGAAAGAAAAGAGTGTGGTGAGGATGTGGGCAAAGAATCTTTAAGTACCAGAATGTATCTTGCTTAATTTAAAAATGCTTCCTATACTCCCAGGAGTTTTTGAAAATGGTATTTTGGAGAATTAAAAAAAAAGACAAATTCTATGGATAAATCAGTGAATAAGACAGCGAAGGAGGTGGGGAGAGAGAGAAAGAGAGAGAGAGAGAGAGAGTGAATATTAGTTTGGGAAGTGTATTAGTCAGTATAGGCTAGACTATGGTTAGGTAACAAATAATTCCCAAATCCCAGGGGCTTAAAACAACAGACTTCGGGCATATTTACTACCTGTCCATTGCAGGTGGGCAGAGGGGTCTGCACTCTGGTGCCCTCACTCAGAGGCCCAGGCTGAGAACGCCATGGTAGGGAGTATGGAAAAATGGGGAGGAGAGCATTGTTTAAATGTTTCTACCTAGAGGTGACACATGTCCCTTCCATTCATAGTTCATTGGCCAGAGCATGGCACATATATGGCCATGCTTAATTTCATAAGAGACTCTTAAATACAGAGAACAAACTGAGGGTGGATGGGGGTGGGGGAGAGGGAAAAGTGGGTGATGGGCATCGAGGAGGGCAGTTGTTGGGATGAGCACTGGGTGTTGTATGGAAGCCAATTTGGCAATAAATCATATTAAAAAGAATTTCAGGGGCCAGGGCGTTGCGATCTTTATGTATGCTTGGAAATGGAAACTAGATTTTCATGTAGAATAATATCTTCTACTGGAGGTTAGGAGCCAAAGGAGATGTTTGTGTAAATCTTGGAGCGGAGGGGGAAGGGCTTGGACTCTCCATCTAGCAGGAATAGCACATTCAAATGACATTCACCTAAATAGCAAAGGTGACCGACCAGCTGACGAAGGGTTACTGTAATCACAAATCTGCTCTTTCCACCAGACCGTACACGCCTCTCCTTTATGCACCAGACAACAACGTGGCTCTCCCAGGAGCTGTTTCATCATATCTTGAAGGAAATAGCTGATAGGGAGAATGGTCCCTTGTACAAGGGCAACACTGGAGTGTTTTTAGTAGGGAGCTGCTGTGCAGAACCAGGAAAATCCAGAAGAGTCTGGAGGAATGATTTTAGAACTGCTGCGTATTGGAGCAAAGATCCCAGTTTTATTCGAAGTTTCTGTTTTCATCGTGATTCTCTGGCTTTTGGATGACACCAGTATGCAATTCTGAGAAGTAAGCAACTCACTGGAAATGTTTTTCATGATGTGTCCCCACTAGATGGCGTAAGGTGCTCGCCTATTTTGAGCTGATCCGGAGGACCTTGCACAAAAGTAGGGGAAGAACTTGAACATCAAATATTGAGCAGGCAGTTGGTGGATATGAACCACTACATCATTCCAAAAGAATATAATCAGGAGCTTTATTGTAGTGTCGTTAAAAAGACACATCTAATATCACAGAGCCAGTTGTGTAGTTTGTCTCTAAAAACATGTGTAAGTAGTCATGTAGTAAAACTATTGATCGATTCTGATATACAATACATGTACGTAATGAATATATACAAGAGTGATTCACTTACAAGGGTTATTCAGAAACTTTACTTACAAAACAAAAGATGTGGATAATTATTTACAGTAAACTAACCAGCCAGTCAACCAACCAATACTTACTGAATACTTTCTATATGGACGCATGTTGTTAGACTTTTTATGGCACATGTAGCAGATTGGTGGTTAAGAGCATAGACTTTAGACGGCTTGAATTTGTGCCCTTAGTTTCTATCACTGATTAGCTATAACCTCGGGAAGGTTACTTAACCTCTCTTTGCCTTGGTTTCCTTGGCTGTAAAATGGGAATAATAATATGTTCCTCACAGAGTTATTGTGAAGGGTCAATCTTTGTCAAGCATCTCAAATATTGCCTGGAATATGGCATTATACAAGTGCTGGTCCTCATTATCATTATTATAATCCGATTCTCCACTTTACAAAGGAGCTGACTGTAGGGTTCGATGGAACAAAAAATCTATCGAGTACTTATTATGTATGAGACAGAGTAGTGGTCACCATGGGTGAATCAGAAGGCTACGAGAATGTGGAAGACACGGTTTCTGCCTGGCAGAATCTAGGAATTTCATAGAAGAGGTGAAATCACCCAAATAACTAAACCATGAAGAAGCACAGAGTGGTGCTGGTGACCACAATAATCTGGAAAGACGAAGTCGCTCTAAAGTAGACCTTTCCCAAATGGGAAGGGGCTCAGTGGGCGGAAGCACTCTCGGCCAAGTATCAGCCTGAATAAACACTCAAAAACAGGGGCCGCATGGACACGTCTGTAGAATCTAGAGAGGGCCGGAGGGAACGAAGCCCGGACGCTGCAGTAAAGCGTGCCTGGGAAGGGAGTATGCACCTAGATGATCTTGCAGGCCCGTGGAGACCGCTGCTAGCTCGCTCAACAGGCAACAGGCAGTGAGGTAGGCATGCTTGGTTTCTAACTCAACAGTCGTTTCTCCTTCCTCCTGGCTAACAAGACCTGGCTGAGAAGGTGATGAATCGTGACTGGTGAATACATATCATGACAATTCGATGCTGCCTTGCCATCTATTGGGCTTCCCGTCCCATTTGCAGCTGGAAGTGGCCTTGTGGTCCAGTTCTGGCAGACAAGACATAAGGGAAAGTTGGTTGGGTGGCTTCTGAGAAAGTGTTTGCTTTCCTGACAAAAATGACTGATACAGTTGGAGATTGTCTCTTTGTGTTTCCTGTCTTAATCATGTTATAGCATCTTCAGTTACAGAAGTTACATCTTCTTGAGACCCTGAGGTGACAAGGGAGAGGATAAAAAGCCAACACAAAGCAGGGAGATAAAAAGAGTGTAGGTACTGGATGGGAGAGTTGAATCAATGATACCAACATTCTGTTTGGAATTATTGTTAAGAGAAAAATAAGTATCATTATGAAGTTGGCCAGCGTTCATTAGGTATTCTGTTACATGGAGCCGGACACATCCTGTCTGGTGGAATCAAGGTTTTCTTTAAAAAAAAAATTCTTATTATGGAAGACTGGACAGCTACATGCAAAAGAATGAAACTGGACCCCGTTCTTACAGCACACCCCAAAATAAACTAAAAATGGATTAAAGACCTAAATGTGAGACCTGAAATCATAAACATCCTAGAAGAGAGCCCAGGCAGTAATTTCTCTGACATTGGCCATAGCAGCAGCTTTCTAGATATGTCTCCCTGAGGCAAAGGAAACAAAAGCAAAAATAAACTATTGGGATTACATCAAAATAAAAAAAAGCTTCTGCACAGCAAAAGAAACAACACAATTAAAAGACGACCTACTAAAGGGAAAAGATATTTGCAAATGGCATATCTGATAAAGGGTTAGTATCCAAAATATATAAAGAATTTATACAACTTGACACCATAAAAACCAAATTATCTAATTAAAAAATGGGCAGAGACACGAACAGACATTTCTCCAAAGAAGACATCCAGATGGCCAACAGACACAGGCGAAGATGCTTAACATCACTCATTATGAGGAAATGCAAATCAAAACTACCATGAGGTATCACCTCACACCTAAAATCAAAAACACAAGATATAACAGATATTGGTGAGGATGTGGAGAAAAGGGAACCCTCATGCACGGCTGGTGGGAATGCAAACTGGTGCAGCCACTGTGGAAAACAGTATGGAGGTTCCTCAAAAAGTTAAAAATAGAATTACCCTATGATCCAGTAATTGCACTGCTGGGTATTTACCCAAAGAATACAAAAACACTGATTCAAAAGGACACATGCATACTTATGTTTAAGGCAGCATTATTTACAGTAGCTAAGATATGGAAATAGCCCAAGTGCCCATCAGCTGATGAATGGATAAAGAAGATGGTGTATGTGTATATATATACACACACACACACGCACACACACACACACACAGAGAATGGAATATTATCAGCCCTAGAAAGAATGAAATCTTGCCATTTGCAACAAACAATATGGATGGAGCTAGAGAAGATAATGCCAAGTGAAATAAGTTACTCAGAGAAAGACAAATATCATATGATTTCACTGGTATGTGGAATTGAAGAAACAAAAGAACAAAGGAGAAAAAAAAGAGAGAGATGGGGCGCCTGGGTGGCTCAGTCGGTCGGGCGTCTGATTTCGGCTCAGGTCATGATCTCACAGTCTGTGAGTTGGAGCCCCGCGTCGGGCTCTGTGCTGACAGCTCGGAGCCTGGAGCCTGCTTCGGATTCTGGGTCTCCCTCTCTCTCTTCCCTTCCCCACTCATGCTCTGTCTCTCTGTGTCTCTCAAAAATAAATAAACATTGACAAAAAAATTTGTTTTTAAGTTAAAAAAAAGAGCGAGACAAACCAGTTAACAGACCCTTAACTAGAGAGAACGACCTGATGGTTACCAGAGAGGAGGTGGGTGAGGAGAGGGGTGAAATAGGTGATGGGGATTAAGAGCACACTTAATCACGATGAGCACTGAGCAATGTATAGAATTGTTGAGCCGTTGAAACATAACACTGCATGTTAACTAGACTGGAATTAAAATGAAAAAGTTAATAAATATAAACAATTAAATGAAAATACACCATGACGGATACAAAAAATTCGTATTATGGAAAATTGCAAAATTTAAGCAAAAGAAAGACTAGCAGGAGTGCCCATGATGACTGACTGCTTTTCATGGAAAACCCCCATTTCCGCTATTTCCTTATTTTCTCTACATTTTCGCCTCACATACCTTTACTTGTACATTTGTAGTTCCCAGTTTCCCTAAATGTCAGTTCACTGTATTAATGCTATTGGAGTATAAGAAGGTTGAGTTTGGTTTTTGTTTTTGTAAAAGTAATTTTTTTTTTTTTAATTCAAGTGAAATTCACACAAAGTAAGCGTTTGAAAGTGAATGATTCAGTGGTGTTTTGTACATTCACAGTGTGGTACAACCATCACTTCTATTGGGGATGGAAAAGTTGGACGCAAAATTGGTAAGTAAGCGTTGGGAGCTCCCACAGTCCCTGGGTTCACGCTGGGTCTTGCGTTAGGCCCGAAGCCCTCCACGGGGGCGAGCGGCTCTCCTCTGTCTCCCTACGTCACTCTGGGTCCTTGTCCTCTCATCGGGCGTGTCCTCTGGGATACACAGGGAGAGAGATGAGAGGTGAGGGCCAGGACAGACACGGCTGTAACCCAGTATAGGTGCTGTGATGGTTAACTTGATGTGTCAACTTGGCTGGGCCACGGTGCCCGGATATATGGCCAAACATTATTCTGGATGTTTCTGTGAGGATGTGTTTTGGACAAGATGAACATTCATATAGGTGGACATTGGATAAAGCCGATGGCTCGTCCCACTGTGGGTGGTCCTCATCCAATCAGTGGAAGGTCTTAGGAGAACGAAGACTGACCTCCCCCCAGTAAGAGGGAATTCTCCAACAGACTGGCTTTGGACTCCAACTGCACCTGGTCTCTGAGTCTCACCCTGCAGACTTTGGACTCGCCAGGCCTCCACGATCACGTGAGCCAATTCCCTACAATAAATCTCTGTCTTATATGCACCCATCCTGTTCCGTTTTTCTGGAGAACCCTGACTAATGTCACCTCTCAGGACACTTTCTCCAGGGGAATCTCCAGCCGCAGATTTCTTAGCAGCTACCAAGTCTGGCCTTCAGTTGCTGAGAGTGCCTCCCTCAGCCTCTGGTGTTTTCTGCTTACCCCACCCCGGTGGGGGTCACGTGCGGCCTCTTTATGCAGTCCTTTTGTATGAAAACCAAGGGAGCCTGTGCCAGCTGCCCAATGTGCACACATGTATCCCGAAAGTGCTGTTCACTTTGTGGGTTGCTTTCTCCCCTCACGATGGCTTCAGCCAGCCGCTCGGGGAGGGGAGACACCAGGGCCACCAAACAACCTTCTCCAAAGGAATCCCTTACCTCCGTCTTTCCAGCATCAACCCTTGAGGAGGGTGATGGGCAAAGAGGCACAAAACTGGTCTGGGGACAAGACCTGCGTGGGGAGCGAGTGTGGTACTCATTTTGGAACGTAGTAGGACCTATCATTTTGTCCTTGATCTTTGGGAATTCACAGAAAGAATTCTTGTAGAAGACGTTTCTCTTTCTTCTCTCAGAAGTCTCCTCTCCGCAGACTTGAGGGCAGGGTACGAAGTGAATATGCAGAAGACGTGGTAGGTTGAATGACAGCCTTGCAAAGATCTCCACCTCCTAATCTCCAGGTCACGTGACTAGGTTGCCTTATGTGGCAAAAAGGGATTTTGCAGATGTGATTAAGGATCTTGAGATGAAATTATCCTGGATTAGCTGGGTGGGTCCAGTGTAATCATGAGAGCCCCTGTAAGCGAAAGAAGGGAGCTGGAGGGGCAGGGTCAGAGAGATGTGATGTTAGAAGCGGAGGATGCGGCGATGTGGGACCGCGAGCCAAAGCGGGCAGCTTCTAGAAGCTGGAAAAGGCGAGGGAACTATTCTCCCCTACGGCGTCCAGAAAGGACACCCTGCCAATGTGGTTTTAGAATTCAGCCCTTCAGAACTCTAGGGGAATACAATTGAGTTGTTTTAAGCCACTAAATTTGTTACAGCAACTATTTGAGATTAGCACAGGTGGTCTCTTATGGCGTCTGGTACCAATGAATGTATCATTTATGCATAGTAAAAATACAGAAAATGATCTTTCACTGTTGTGATTACAAAATTAGCGAGGCTCTTAATATAAGGGGAGCAGTGTTGGCCTTCCTTCTGAAAAGGTGGTAAAACCATGGCCGTATAAAAATGAAAAGATACTCCATTATCAGGTTAAATTACATGGTCAGTGGCATTTTCTATGATATATTTAGTGACTTTAAAAATTTAGACCAGAATATGACAAAGATATAATGAAAATACAGCAGCCTTATGAGGAAATATAAGCTATGTAGCTGGGGTTTTGAATTTATTTTATTTAAGTATAATTGGCACATTAGTTACATTAGTTTCAGGTGGATGACATTGTGACTCAGCAAGTCTGTATGTTCTGTTCTGCTCGCCACAAACGTAGCTTCCCTCTGTCGCATGCAACACTGTGACAGCACCATTGACTATATTCCCTACTTGTCGACATTTATCCCAGTGACTTATCCATTCCATAACTGGAGGCTTACATCATCTACACTCCCTTTCACCCGTTTTGTCCCTCCCTCCACTCCCCTCCCCTCTGGCAACCATTAGTTCTCAGTATGGATAGGTTTGATTCCACTTTTTGTTTGTTTATTGATTTATTTTTTAGAGTCCACATGCGAGTGAACTATCATATGGTATTTGTCTTTTTCTGGCTGACTTATTTCACTTAGCATAATAACTTCTAAGAGGTCCGTCCATGTTGTTGCCAGTGACAAGATCTTGTCCCTTTTTATGGCTGAGTAATAGAGTGTGTGTGTGTGTGTGTGTGTGTGTGTGTGTGTGTGTGTGTGTTACATCTTCTTTATCCATTCATCTGTCGATGGACATTTGGGCTGCTTCCGTTTCTTGGTTATTGGAAATAATGCTGCAGAAAACACAGGAGAGCTTACATCTTTTTCAATTCGCGTTTTCATTTTCTTTGGGCAGCCATGTAGCTGTTGTGAAGTTCAGATAGTCATGGATTTATCGGATCCCAGCCCCACCGTTTTAACCCCCTGGAGAAGTTACTTCACCCTCATCAAGTCAGGACAGTGGAGGTTGTCCTGAGGAGAGAATAAGGTATGTCGTATGCAACGCTCAGCATAACGTTGGCGGGTTGGCTTTCGCTCTTGTGTCTATAAAGTTATGTTAGCCAGACTCCTGATAGAAGGGGAACGTGTATTGGCGTTTTCACTTAAATGGTAAAACCATGGCGATATTTTTCGAAAAGATACTCTAGTTTATATAGCCAGGGGCAGGGCTGACAAATGAACACATATAGCAGAAGTTCATTGGTCAGCAGTTTTATTTACTTCATATGTCATGTCTGATTGATAGAGTAAACCAAAATATGATGACCTTCTTTTCAATTTTTGATTAAACAGATCAAAAATAAAGGTGGTAGCTATGATAAAGAGAAGGTAGAAGATGACCACGCGTGCACGTGTGCGTGCACACACACACACACACACACACACACACACGGTACTGGAATAATAGCAGGAAAAGACCCTCCCTCCTCTGCCTGCCCCCTTCTCCACCTAGAGTCCCATTTTACGTAAGGACATAGAGTGTAGTAAATTTTATTTACTAACTTTTGTTTTATTTTAGGATGGTTATAGATACATAGGAAGTGGTAAGAATAATACGGTATGTCTGTGTACCCTTCATTCAGTTTCCTCACTAGTAACATCTTATATAACCAGAGCACAACATCACAATTGGGGAGGTTGCCACTGGCACTCCACAGACTTACTCAGATTTCCCTAGTTGTACACGCATGTGTGTGTTTAATTCTCTGCAGCTCATCACACACATAGGGACGCCTGGGTGGCTCAGTCCGTTAAGCGTCTGACTCTTGATTTCGGCTCAGGTCATGATCTCACAGTCATGAGATTGAGCCCCATGTTGCACTCAGTGCTGGGCATGGAGCCTGCTTAGGACTCTCTCTCTCCCTCTGCCCCTCCCCTGCTTGCACATGTGTGTGTTCTCTCCCTAAGTCAGTAAATATCCCACATGTAGATTTGTTCGTGTAACCCCCCACCACAGCCAAGAGGCACAACTGTGCTGTCACCACAAAGATGTTCTCGAAAGTATTACCACTGTGTAGATACACCCAGTGCTTCCCTCCAGCCCCTTCTCACATCCCTAAACCCTGGCAAACACTAATCTCTTCTTCTCCATTTCAAGAGCATCACATAAATGGAACCATACAGTATGTAGCCTTTGTGGGCTGGCTTTTTTCACTCAGCATAATACCCTTGAGATCCGTTCAGGTTGTCGGATGTATCAGTACTTTGTTCCTTTTTATTGCTTAGTAGTATTCCCTGGGGGGCGAATGTACCATAGTGTGTTTCATCATTCACCTTTAAAAAACATTTGGATTGTTTCTGGGTCTTTACAAATAAAGCTGCTACGAATATTTATGGCCAGGTTTTGTGTTTTTATTTCTCTGGGATAAATGTGTAAGGGTGGGACTCCTGGATTAAATGGTAAGTTTTGTCTTTTTTCTTTTAAAGACATTTCCACACTGTTTTCCAAAGTGGCCGTGTCATTTTACATTTCCACCTTCAATTCTGAGAGATCCAGTTTTTTGCATCTTTGCGAGCATTTGGTATTGTCACTGTTTTTTTTTTTTTAATTATTGTAGTGCTTCTAACAGGTGTGTAGTGATATTTCATTGTGGTTTTAATTTGCATTTCCCTGGTAGCTGAAGATGTTGAACTTTTCATGTCTTTATCTGCAGTGCATGTATCCTCTTCGTGAATGTCTGTTCATGTCTTTTGCCCATTTTCTAATAGGATTGTTTGTTTACAGTTTGGAGAATTCTTTACATATTCTAGATATGAGATAAGTTAGACAAGTGGTTTGTTAGATTAGTGATTTGCAAATATTTTCTTCCAGTTTGTAGCTTCTCTTTTTATCCTCTTAGTGACATATTTTTGTAAGCAAAAGTTTTCATGTTTGGTGAAGTCCAATTTAATGATTTTTTGCTTGTATGGATTGTTCTTTGGGGGTCATGTCTAAGAAGTCTTCAGTAAGCCCGATGGAGGTCCTAACGGAGACAGGAAGAGTCTGG
This sequence comes from Panthera uncia, assembly GCF_023721935.1. NCBI lineage: Eukaryota > Metazoa > Chordata > Mammalia > Carnivora > Felidae > Panthera > Panthera uncia. Next base: position 6,767,521 of record NC_064809.1, on the reverse strand, counting down.
GTGTCGCTAGATGACTGAGGAGGATAGGCATGCGAGCCTGAGGGTCAGCAGACCTGGAAGGGCTTTGCAAATGGAAGGAGGGAATTTGGGGTGAATGAAGATAAACTTTATAACCGGAGGCCAGATGGGCTCTTGAGTCACTGAGTGGAGTCCAGCACAGAGGCAGACAGACATATGTCCCCAAGTCAGATGGGATGGCGCACATAGCAATGCGGACAGGTTATTTTAGTCAGCGGCAGGCTGCTGTAACAAAATACTGTAGACTGAGTGGCTTAAATAAGGACATTTATTTCTTACAGTTCTGAAGGCTGGAAGCCCAAGAGCAAAGTATTGGCCAATTCAGTTCCTGGTGAGGATTCTCTTCTTGGCTTGTTGATGGTCGTTTTCTCACTGTGTCCTTATGCAGCTCTTCTCATAAGGTCCCGAATCCCATCGTGGGAACCCCACCCTTGTGACCTCATCTAACCGTAATTACCTCTTCAAGGCTCTACCTCTAAATACCATCACATTGGGGGTCATGGCTTTAGCATATTAATTTGGAGGGATCCAAACATTCAGGGCATAACACAGGTGGTCACCAAGGACCAGTGGCCCCTCCTTTGTACCCCCACTCCACTACCTCATGACTTAGTGGAGTTTAGAACCAATCCAGTGGATAGTTAAGAAGGCAAAGAACCCCAAGTTGACTAAGAAAACAATATTTTTTTAAAACATCCATATTAGTGTTTTATCATGAATTTGGCAAGAGTAAAGTTTGTTCTGTGTGGGAGAATGGGAACTCAGTATGGGAACCCCTGAGATGTAGGGAAAAAAGGATTACCTGTTTTGTTTAGCAAGTCTGCTAAACCCGTGAGGTCCAAACCTGCTGCGCGTGTTACGCAGACGGGAGGCTTTCTCTCCTGCCAGCAGGCAGCAAGCCCACGAGTGCCACCGAAAGACCCTGATGACAGCTTGGTTGTTAGGTCTGATTCACGGGGTACGAGATATCTCTCGGCATCAACCACAAAGCCAACGCTGTTTTGTTTTATTCAGAAGCCTTCCAAAGACACACCTGTGGCTTTCAGTGAAAGTTCTCCGGACATCTCCCAGCATCTGTCTGGAAAGGATCTGGCAGGTCTCTGGGGAGAAAACGCACCCTGTGGATCAAGCGCAGGCTTTGCTGGCTCCTCTGTCTTTGTGCCCTGGAGTCAGACAGTAGCAGGAAGGGACATTAACCTCGGGCACTGAGGCAGGTTGAACTGGATGTCCATCTCCATCATAGCATCGGTGGCTCCTCTGTGCTATTTCAAGTGTTCCGTGGTCGCAGGTTAAAGCCTGGAAAACTAGGACACAGCTTGTTGCCCTGGGCATCCCTCCAAAAGAAAATGAAAATGATCCTTAGCTTTGCACTGAGATGGTTCGCTGTTTAATGAGCACTTCTGTGGAGACAAAGCATTGTTCAGCCGTCAAATATTTCTTCAGAACTATTTGCTGGCTTTAATTCCGTATTAATGCAGATGCAGAAGACAAAGGCAGCCATCTCTGGCTAATGCCAAAGGGTGAAGGACTGGCTTTGATTTGTGTGTGTGTGTGCAACTTGAGGAAATAAGGCAACATTAGCAGTGACTGTGCCTTTTGATGACCTCAAGAATATTAAAATACATTACTACATATAAACCTTAACATTTTTCAAGGGAGAGAGATGCTTCTGATGTGTGTGCTTGGAGACAGATTGTACAGGGTTCCGAAAGCAGATTTTTTGAGGGGGGCAAGGGTGTCTGGGATAGAAAACTAGACGTAGAAGTGGGGAATTGTTGGATTCGTACTTGATTTCTGTCACCATGTAGAATTCAGGTCTATCAGGAATCTAATAATCTAAGAGAAGATTGAGCATCGCATAGAATATTATATTGAGGGTCTAAAATCCCCTTGCGTTGCCCCGGTTCTTGTAATTATAACTCTTACAAAAATACGTAATGAAGAGAGATCGTTGTGGGCTAAATGTTTTTGGCAATTGAGGACACAGTATTATGTTTCTCTTTGAAAATGTGCACCTCCAGGGACGTCTGTGCTCATCTAAGGTCTTGCGTGCCCTGCATGCTGGTGTTCTAGAAATTCTCAGTGAAACGTACAATATGGAAAGCATACCATTCTAACGGAGCCTTCCTACTCATTCGATAAATACTTCTCAAGCTTGGATGACACGCTGGACGCTGACAGTGCACATGTAAAGACGAACAAAACTCAGAGCCTACCCTTCAGTGGGTCGTGGTTTAGTGAGAAAGACAGGCAGGTAAACAAAGAGATGAGGGCTCCATCAGAGGTGTGCACGATAGCACTTACCAACTTGACCAGGACCATGGAGGAGGAGGTGACATTTGCAGGATTGGGTGGGGAGTCCATGGAAGGCATTCCAGAAAAGAGAAGAGTCTGTGCTAAGCAAGAGGGCAGGAATGACCAAGAGTGTTTAGGAAACCAGAAGTTGTCGAGTATGGGTGTGTGTGTGTGTGTGTGTGTGTGTGTGTGTGTGTGTGTTTGGGGGAAGCTGGAGGTAGGGGGTACAGTCCCCTCCCACCATATGCTATTGCGGTCAGTATTTACCCAACAATCGCAATAGAACTGAATGATGGGAGAGAAACCTCAGGAGTCAGCTTTTCCATTCTTGTTGCTGCTGTTGTTGTTGTAACTACACTTTTAAGTTCATTGATTAATCCTGAAGAGGTAGTACATTTACAGTGCTCAAAAGCAAAAAAAAAAAAAAAAAAAAAAAAAAATGAAACATGAAAACAGAATCTCTCCCTTCCTTGTGCTAGATTCTGTCCTGTTCCTGTTTTCTCACCATTATGCCTTCCTCAAACACTTCTCTTCATTGTTTGTCCTTCCTGGGATTCCTTCGTGCAAATTCCTTTCAGCAGTTATGTATCTTACCTTCTTCCTTTCTTGCACTAAAGACAGTATATCCTGTACTACACATTCAGTACGTACTGCACTTGCTTTTTTTCTTAATTATATAATATGTTCAGTATCTATATCAGCACGTAGAAAGCTTCTTCATTCTTTCCTGTAGGTTCATAGTACCACGTTATATTTAACCAGACTCCTCCTGTTAATGAACTTCTGGATTGTTTCCAGACTCCGGGCATTGAAAACAATTCTGTAATGAATAACTGTGTATCTACATCCTTTTGTATGTGAGCAGGTTTATTTTTATGATAAACTCCTCAAAATGGGTTCGATGGGTCAAAGCGTAGATGGATATGAAGATTTGTGAGAGATTAGATTTTTCTTTGGCTTTCAACTCTGGGGCATATCACACACATCTGTAGAGCTTTCTGCACATACAGACTGGGCTCGTTGTCACTTGGCCAGCCGAATCCTAGGTGGGGAGTCACTAACACTGACGTCTCTAAAAAGTACTTGTATTCATTCATCTAGTCAATTTATAGTACCAATAGTGGGAGCACGCATGGGTAACTGAAATAGGAATATCTTTATAACTTCTAGGGATATGGTACAATATTTTGGGGGTGTATGGACAGGTTTTGCAATGGCATGTCCCCACCCCACCCCACCCCCCAACACCCCCAAGCACCTTCCTAAGGTTCTGGTTTACCATTCTTCTCACCCGACAGGATACATACCTCCCCAGGGGACATACTCATTTCACTCTCCCACCCCCAGGGCCCATAGTGAGACGCTGTCATTGATGGGAATAACAAAGACCTTTAGAGCACAGGACAGTTCTTTAAAAAAAAAAATCAGCTTTATGAAAAAGGTGGACTGCAATGCCTTTTTTTTTCCCCTTTTGCAAGGAGCTGGAGAAAACATTGTCATGAGCCACTGATCAGCGGATTTGTACTTGGGGATCACTGACCACTCCTTTTCCACCATTCAGCTCAAGAAAGCTCTACAAGTCATTCCCCAAACTTGAACCTTTCTGTCCTGTGTCTTGCTTGTATTGTCATTTTCCTGACATCAAAGCCTTTCCCACTCTTGTATCCTCTCCTTTCTCTGTCTCCTTAATCTCCCTTTTCTCCAGCTGACTTCCAAAATCTGATTCACGCCGATAACTTCCACGTCCTTCATGACGCTTTCTCTAATCCCCCTCTTCCACAGCTGTGTCCCACCCTCATCTACATTACCATCTCACAATTTGAGCTCAGATGATGTCGTTTGTTAGTGCCACCTTCGTATCCAAATGGTCAGTTCTTCCAGGTGATGGACCATGTCTGCAACTTCTGTTGTATCGCACACAGCTAGCACGGGGAGCACGATGACAGATATGCCTTCTTTCACGCATCCGTCGGACGAACTGCGTGTCTGCCGTATTCCAGAGCATGTGCCAGGATATAAAAATGAGCACGAGCCAATCCTTGGCCAACACAGAGTCAGATCTGTGTGCGGGTACTTAGAATCTGATGTGATACACTTTGTGAATAGTTGGTAATTTCAGCAAGTTGTCAGAAGAAATTAGAAAATGTGCATTCTCTGTTTCCACTTCCGGAAGTCTTCTCCCTGGATCGCACCCAGTGGTTGGTGAAATAGGTAAAAAGTGGGTGCAACTAGACTCCCAGAATATCCTGTGCTCCTGAAAGTATGGAGCCAGGGTTGAAGGGACTCCATTTCCTCCCCAGTCCTTTTAATTAAGGGGAAAAAAAGGCCAAGGTTGTAAGAAACTGTAGCAATTATGCAAACTTGTCAGGGATCCAAGAGAAACACAAGGCCATATAAATAGATAAAAAGGTGAGACCAAGGAGAGGAGAAATGGCTGGCCCAGATTAGAACAGTGGCCTCACAGATACTCAGAAGGGAGCGTGGGGCATGGGAGGGACCGAAGGGGGAGCCCAGAGGACTTGGGGAGGGCCCGATTCTCACAGAAGCTGGGTAGAGGAACCTGGGGCTTTAGGGCACAGATTCAAGGGAGAGGAAGAGACAACAGCCCGCCATTTCCTCTTCAGGCGCTGCCGTGGCAGGCTTAGCCACGGCTGCAGGCCCATCGGTTGGCAGTCTCGTGGGAGACCAGGATAAAGCCCCTAACTCTGATGAGTCTGGCGCTAAAATTGTGGAAGCCTTGGCCCATCCTTCAGTTATTCGGGGAGCCATTTCCTAGCAAGAGCTGGCACACGGGAACTCTCTGACCCAGCGGGTCCTTCTCTCCGAAGCCCTTGCTGCTGAACCCCGCGCTAGATTCTGTCAATGAATGTCTGGGACCTTGCCAGAGATTTCTCTCTAACTGGAGTGAGGTCCCGGGCAAGCCCTGTGAGGTGTCTTGAAAGAAAAATGAGCGGTGGGTAAGATGTCCTTTAGGGTCTTCTGAGGTTTAGCTGTGAGCTCTGAGGTTCTAAGAGCTCAGGAGTCTCAAACTGGAAGACCAGCTCCCCTGGAGGTGAAATGAGAAACACGACCTCAAAAGACAAATGTGGGGGGTCGCACTTCAGCCCCTTTTTGGGGGGGCAGTTAATTTTTGCATCCTTCTTTATAAGGCCAATATAAATCATGACCGATGTTTGTGAACAGTTTTGGAAAACTTTCACTGGGTCTTATTTTTATTACGCCGACATAGTTTTCAAAGAGCAACCCGGTGGGCCTGGGTGGCTCAATCAGTTGAGCATACGACTTGGGCTCAGGTCACGATCTCACAGTTTGTGAGTTTGAGCCCCGCGTCGGGCTCTGTGCTGACAGCTTGGAGCCTGGAGACTGCTTCAGATTCTGTGTCTCCCTGTCTCTCTTTGCCCCTCTCCCACTCACATGCTGTCTTTCTCCCTCTCAAAATAAACATTTAAAAAAATGTAAAGAGCGACCCTCTTCAGTCATGCAGATGCTCAGAAGTCACGAAGAAGCCTGGGCTATTACGGTATTGCAGATACTAGGAATTTCTGAAAGTCTCCCAAGTCGTGTAGCTGGATAGTGGCTACGTTGGGATGCTAGCCCAGCCTTGTTTCCTGCCCAGCCAGCTGGGGCTCCCACCCCGCAGCCTCCCATCTTCTAATGTCCCTCATCGAATGTTCACCAAGTGCTAACCATGTATTTAGCCCGGTGCTAGAAGTTGTGGAAGATGCTTTTCCCCCAGGAATTTCTGATCCAGCTGGTAGAGCTGTCCTTGAACTAAACATGACCATGCAGCAGAACCAGGGCCTGCAGGACAATTGGAGAGTCCCACAAGATGAAGAAAGTAAAAGTCATTTTTCTTGACGTTGGACCTCTGCAGAGACCAGTTGGGACAAATGTGGAAAAGATGGAGAGGGGATAAAGGAAGGGGAAGACAAAGATGTGGTCCCAGTTCTGTTGGAGGATCGAAATAATAGTAGCTATTGTCCCCTTTCAAAAAATGTGGCTCTTAAATTATGGAAAGAGCCTAAATGTCCATCCACTGATGAATGGATAAAGAAACTGTGGTTTATATACACAATGGAATACTACGTGGCAATGAGAAAGAATGAAATCTGGTGTTTCGTAGCAACGTGGATGGAACTGGAGAGTGTGATGCTAAGTGAAATAAGTCCTACAGAGAAGGACAGATACCATATGTTTTCACTCTTATGTGGATCCTGAGAAACTTAACAGAAAACCATGGGGGAGGGGAAGGGAAAAAAAAAAAGGGAGAGAGCCAAACCATAAGAGACTCTGAAAAACTGAGAACACACTGAGGGTTGATGGGGGGTGGGAGGGCGAGGAGGGTGGGTGATGGGTATTGAGGAGGGCACCTTTTGGGATGAGCACTGGGTGTTGTATGGACACCAATTCGACAATAAATTTCATATTAAAAAAAATTAAAAAGAAACGCGGCTCTGTCCCAATTCAACTTCAGTTTATATAGTAGGTATTTTTCTTCTGGGAGGGGAGTGGGGAATAGGCAAGCTTTGATTCCAGAAGATCCGGGACTGTCCTCCTTAGTTAGAAACGAGGGGAGGGCGTGCACATAATTTGTATGCTGCGAGGTTTCCGAGTCAGCCTGGGTACAGGGTACATTGGCAACCTCACTGGTAGATTGTGTTAAAGAACTAAAAATAAAAATGCTTTGACCCTTCTTCAGAGTTCTTGTTTACTAGTGGTTTTGTTGTAAAACCTTGCTGGGCCAGCTGCTGTTGCTTCTTGTTGGTTGTGTGTATTTTACTGCGCCAGTGGTTAGGCTTAGAAATGATTAGCTGCTAATGCCAATGATTTTCCTTTGTTTTACAATGGCAACACGTTTTTTTCCCTTCTCCTAATGTCTTTGTTGAGCAAAGAGCATTTCAATAAGAGTAGATAAAGTAGGGGTGCCTGGGTGGCTCAGTCGGTTGGGCGTCCGATTTCGGCTCAGGTCATGATCTCACAGTCTGTGAGTTCGAGCCCTGCATCGGGCTCTGTGCTGACAGCTCAGAGCCTGGAGCCTGTTTCAGATTCTGTGTCTCCCTCTCTCTCTGACCCTCCCCCGTTCATTCTCTGTCTCAAAAATAAATAAACATAAAAAAAAATTTTTAAAAAGAGTAGGTAAAGTATTTTAAGAAGAGGTATCACCATAAACTAACCACCCATTCTTTTCATTTTTCATGTTTTTTTTCCTAGTTCTTATGTGTATGAATCCGTATTTTTACCTAATTATAACCATACTGTTGAGTTTTTCCTTTAGATTATACTGTAAACCTTTTTTTTGTTTGTTTGTTTGTTTGCTTTTTTCCTGTTTCCACAGACTTTGTGATTACTGTTTACTGGCTGTATAAGATTCCACAGGATGGGTGTTCCATTATTTGAGTTAGCCATTTCCCAGTTCTTAGCCACTGAGGTTGTTGCCAGCCTCTCAGTATCATTCAGCTCATGGACTTGGATGCAGTTCTTAACAGAAACAGAGAAAACGTCTTGGAAGTGATTGTCTTTTGAAAGTTGAAATAAACGAGCAGCTCTAGCTACAGTGTGTGTTTACCAGATAAAAACTTGGTGCCCAGGCTGTCAAGCCTGCGTGTGGGTGGTTGACAGGTAATTCTTCCTAGGGCGGAACGGAATTATCACCAATAGTTTGTCACTGACATACACAATGATATTTATTTTCATGATTAATAACCAAAAATTTAGAGAGACTACTACACAGGGCCAGTTCTGGCCTCTCCTTTTCTGCCCCCTTATGCCAGAACTGCATAAAAGAGGACAACATTGCTAGTACTCTCTGCATCAGACGACTAATTAGCGTCCCTTAATTTGGCTTTTATGCATCAGTGCAGGATGCCAAGGGGCATATGCCATTCTCTGGGCAGAAGTCAGAAGGTCTCATGTTGGCTTCATGCTAGCAGGTAGGGAGTGGTTGTGGTAGTATATAGAGCAGGGGAGGGAGTATATTTAACAGATGGGGGGTATTGGTATATAGAGCAGGGGGTGGGGGGGCGGTGGGCAGTATACTGAGGGCCAGGCTGGCTACTCCCGTATCCTCCTGCGACAGGAATTTTAGCTAGTCCAGGAAGAAGCATTTCACACCTTGCTGGAGAGAAAGATTTGGGGATGGGGTGGCAGGTGTCATAAGCCCTGAAGGTGGCGGCAGAAGGCGACCGAGGGAGACCGGGCGAGGAGGGCGGAGCTGAAGGGCGGGCCGCGGAGGGGACCGGGGGGCGAGCTGGCTCGCGGTGAGGCTGGCCTGCGGGGGCCTCCTCCCTGGGGCGGTGGAGACCCGACCGGGACCGGGATCCACGCGGGGCGGGCCGGGGGCGGGGCGCGTGGGGGGCGGGGCCCGGAGGGGGCGCGGAGGCGGGGCCGAGCGCCTCTGCAGCCGCCGAGCCCGGGAGCGGTCCCTTGAGCGCGTCCCGCCTGGTCCCTGCCGCCGCGCCTTAGCCCCCGCCATGCTCCTGCTGCTGGGGCTGTGCTTGGGGCTGCCGCTCTGCGCGGGGTCGCTGGGAGAGGCCTGGCCCCGGGATGACACTTCGGAGCAAGTAAGTAGAGGTGGGAGGACCTAGGGATGGCTCCGGGCGCGGGCTGCCGTCCCTTCCCACCGGCTTCTCGTGGCGCGTGGCTGTTGGACAGACGCCCTCGGATGGGTCCTGGACGCGAGGAAGGAGGGGTCACCTCCACCTCCTGTCACATCGTACCCCCTTCTGCTCTCGGTTCCCCAGTCTTCTCCTGCGCTTCCCCCTCTATTGGTCACTCTTGGCGATCGCCCGGAGGGTGAACTTCCTGCAGAATTGTGTCTGGGACTTGAAAGTCCTGCACAACCAGATCTTGGCTCCCGTTATCTGCGCGGATTTCTCCTAGTTTGTTGCGTGACGTTCATTGTTGGGAGAGAGCCCCCAGTTAATTGCAAAGTTTCTTCCTCAAGATGCATGTAGGGGGTAGTGTGTTAACTACCGTCGTTCCGAATTGTTGAGGGAAAAAGCACAATCTAGGAGAAATTCCAAACTCCCAGAACCCTCCACTTTCCCCATCTGAAAGCCAGGGTAACACGTTTCCCATCAGGTTCCTATCAGTGGGTTAGCCGTTTAAAGGTGGCCTGACGGGGAGGACCAGAACCCAAGGCTCACTTCCCCTAGTTAATATTCTGTGCGTCTGCCAGGAGTTCATGTTTTAAAAGGCCTAACCTCACAGGTGGTTAAGTCCTACATGTATGAACGCTCAATGCCATGTCTGAGGAACAGCAAAGCCTATTGAAAAATATACGACGAGCTGAGACAGATGTCAGCCTGAAGACCTCATGGGGGAAGTGGCTGTGCCCCAGTTAAAGCAGGCAGTGCTTACCTGCATCTCTGGGTGCTGTTCACACACGCCTCATTTAAATTATTTTAAAATTGTGTAGCTTAAAGCGTGTTTCACACGATGGGAACAGGAGATAAGTAGGCTTACTTGTCCTCTTCCTTTTCCAGCACTGTGGTTTGAAGAGCAGATCTGGAAGGTGGTTACTCTCTGGTTGAGTCTGCACGTGGATGTGATTTCTGCAAAATAAACTAGGTGATCCTTCTCTTGTAGGCTTGTCAGGAGGAGGAACCAGTAAAAATTCCAGGAGGGGAAGAGGTAGAGTGGGGAAAGTGCAGGCTTTGGATCCAGAAAAGAAAATCTGGCCTTCACTTAGCCGTTTACAGTTGTGTGGCCTGGACAGGCTGTGTAATCTTTCTGGGCCTTGCTTTCTGCTTGGTCGCAGCAGAGAATACACCTCCTCTCGAGTATGCTCGTAAGGATTCAGCGGCTAGTTTGTGCAAAGGATCTGGTATGCAGTGGGCACTCAATAAATGGTAGACGTGTTAGCAAAGTGGTTAAGGGCACGGGCTTGGTGTCAGGCTGCCTGGGTTTGATTCCTGGTCCTGTCACTTGCCAGCTCTGTGATCCTGGGCAAGTCACTGGGGGCTTCAACTTCCAATTCTTTAAAATGTGGGCACTACTAGGGTGTAAAAGATTGCACAGTTAATAGGCCTCAAGTGCCTGGCCTGGTGTCCGCATTTACATTAGCTCCTGCTGCTGGGCTTGGACGGCTGAAGCTCAGAGGGAAGGAATTTGGGGTAAAGAGCTTGAAACTTTTGTGGGGGGGGGGTGGAGGGAAGAAAGTGTGGGAGAAACTGAAACAAGGATTATATTTATGAGTTAGGAGGAGTGATGAAAGTGCCTGCATCTGCCAGAGCAAGTGGGCTTAGCAGTCTAGACTTTTCCTGCACAGAGTGACATGGCTTTGGCCCCTTTTAGGGATTCTTGCTGCCTCAAACCACAGCACTATTTATTCATCTTGAAAATGACTAACTCAGACAGAAACTGCAAGATGCGAAGTTCTATGAAAGTTTGCGATTTTACCTTTTTATCTCTATTAAAAGGTGTGTGTGTGTGTGTGTGTGTGTGTGTGTGTGTGTGTGTGAGTGATGTGGGATTTAAGAACACAGGCTCCAGAACCAGATTTCCTGGGTCCAAATCCTGGCTCTGCACGTACTGGACAGTTACTTACTGTCTGTCTGGGAGTCTCTATTTACCCATCTCGAGAGTGAGAATGATGAAATTAATTAAAAGGAGTTTGAAGATTGAAAGAATTAATATACTTAAAACAACAGCACGTAGGCGTGTAGTTGGTGCTTATTCTCCATAATTATGGTCTTCAAAGTTACATACAAACTTAATTGTTAAATGTAAATGAATATGTGAATTTTATGTAAATTTCAACTTACATGAACATGACCCCTTGGCTTGCATTGCAACTGCTACTTGTTATTTACCTTCATTTGTCAATATCACTAATGACACCTTAAATTCAAGCTCCTTTCTCCCCTCGGGCCCTCTGCCCCATTTGTTACCCATAGCGGGGGAGGGCTATCAGCAGTGGTCTTCAAACGCTGGTGTGCAAATAGACGCTCAGGAGCTCATTAACTGAGGGGCGCCTGGGTGGCGCAGTCGGTTAAGTGTCCGACTTCAGCCAGGTCACAATCTCGCGGTCCGTGAGTTCGAGCCCCGCGACGATCTCGCGGTGCGTGAGTTCGAGCCCCGCGTCAGGCTCTGGGCTAATGGCTAATGGCTCGGAGCCTGGAGCCTGTTTCCGATTCTGTGTCTCCCTCTCTCTCTGCCCCTCCCCCGTTCATGCTCTGTCTCTCTCTGTCCCAAAAATAAATTAAAAAAAAAAAAACGTTGAAAAAAAAATTTTTAAAAAGGAGCTCATTAACTGCGCAGACTCCTGAGCCCCCACTCCCATCCATTTAGATCCATTAGGTTTGGGGTGGGGCTCAGGGGATCCTGATACAGATGATCCTCGGACCACACTTACAATAATACTGCTTTAAAAGAACCTTCCAGGAAATTAATGTTAAAAAGGAAGTCTCTTGTATAAAGTCAGCCTGTTACAGATGTATCTGTTTCCCAAGTTTCAAACTGATATGGCTTCTTTAAATCAGGATAGGGCTGTATTCCTCTTATTACAAAAGCAGTTTTTCATGTACAAAATAATGAAAGTGACTAATTGTTGCATGTTCAAAATGTCCCAGAGAGTTTGCTAGTGGCTCTGTGTAAAAATAATAAGAAGCAGTAAAGGATATGGGTAAGAGCACTCCGAGCCAGACTGCCTGGGTTCAAATGCCCATTCCCAGCACTAAGTGGCTGTGTGTACTTGGGCAAGTGACTTAACCTTTCTGGATCTCAGTTTCATCATCTGCCAAAAAGGATCATTACTCTCATCTGCAATTAAAGTTTTACATTTTTAGAGGTAAATAAAGTTTACATAACTGGCAGGGCTCTCTTAAAGAAAAAGTATGTCAAATTATGACCACCAAATTAGGTGCTAAAGTGAACATTTATTTAGGATGATAAATCACAACAAATGCCTCATTTTTATAGGCTGGCAAACGCCGCGGGTGTCTCCCATAGTTAAGAGACTGTACAAGCGAGAGGTTCTGAAGCTTACGTTTTACTAGCCTCTAAGTAATAGTAAAATAATAAACCCACTTCTGCTCTTACGATTATTGTGAGGATTAAGTGGGTTAATCCAGGCAAAGTGCATGCATTCAGTAAGCACTAAAGTAAAATGAGCTACTTTTATTGTCTTTGGACGGCCTGGTTGAATCTATGACTTACCACCGCAAGGAAAGTCTCCGTGTGCGTACTTTCCAGGAGAACCATGGGAATCCGCCCAGAGGAAGTGACATACCCAAGGGATACGTGCAGAGCCCGGGGTAGAACCCAGGTGTGCTGAGTGCCAAAGCCAGGCTTTCAAGGACTCCTCCAAAGGCAAAGCCACTTTCATATTTATAACCTAATGGAATTTGTTTCGATGTGATTTTTATTTGTGGCTCCTGGAATAGGGATGGTGTTGAGTATAGGCTTGTGGTGACCACATCGAGTGTGGGGATGCTCTGATCCCCGGAATTGAGAATTTCTGGGAGTGTTAATTTTTTATAATCTGTCGCTAGCAACCAAACCTTTGCATTCAGAAACACAAATCAAGAATCGAGACGACAAATTTTTTTGTTCCTGTTTTTGTACTTAACTCTTTAACAAGTAAAGTCCGTAAAAGATTTTGTGAGCTCCAGGCCACTCTGTACCATCTCCTTTATGTGCACGGGTGTGATTGGAGAATTGGAGTCGTCACGCTGAACCGGAAGGAGGTTATTGTGGGAGAGAGTCCAGAGATGTACTTGCTCCTGAACCAGCCAGCTCTCGTTTCCTTGAGTGGGAGGGGGAGGGAGGATAGGGATGTATAGAGAACCGGGTCATTTTCCTAACCAGCACTCTTCCCAAACCTTGGATGCTCCACAGAAAGCGATCTGGCCTCCCGTGTTTCCAGGGTTTGGTTCGGAGACCCCAGCAAGTTCTCTGTTGCTAACGAGGGACTGGCTCCATTTAAGAAGGTGGGGCCGTGGATGGAGACCTGAGCTTTTTGTGGTGGGGGGGGGGGGCTCCTGAATCCCCTCCTTATTTTCCTAGAGGCAAAGTCCATTTCCCTTGTTTTTCACAGGTGAAGAAAAGAAACAGTGACTTGCCTAAGGCCAGTGGCCGTTTTTTTTTTTTTTTTTTTTTTTTTTTTTTTAAAACCTACCTGGAAATGGTTTGGAGTTGTAACCCCAAACTAAAGTTTCTTCTTCCACGGCTGGGGTTATAGGCATCCTGAATTGCAAATAGCTGAGCAGCCTGTAGCAACATTACTCCGAAGGAGTAAAACTTCTGTGTGAGTCATTCAGAGTTACCTACACGAATTGTTCTCAGCCCAGGTGACAGATGGTGACTCCAGTGCCTTTCCAACTACGTTTTGTTTCAGGCCCTGTAACAGATCTCTGAGGCACTGACTTCTGAGTTCCTGGATCTTGGTTTCAGGATTGCAGACATCCTCAGGGGACGTGGGCCACCTGTAGGTCGGTTCCTAGCACAGAGCCCTGTAGGAACTCACGACTTCAGTCCCTTGATGGCGGTGTGGCTGAGGTTAGCCCAAATGCAGTGTCCTTTGGATCTGTTACGGGACCTGGGGTCACAGACCCAGGGATAGAGCTCCAGTGGAAGAGTAGAGGGAATGAACTCTGTCTTCACGTCTCTCTTCAGTCATCCTGGGTCATTAAAACATCCATGCCAAGAGGGAATGTCTGTGTTCTACATATTGAGTGTCTTTCACCCTGGTTAGAATTGGGTTTTGCGTTTTCCTCTCCTCCCATGCTCTTCCCATTTATGGACTTCTTGGAATGCTCTAAGGGTGTTTCTCTTCTCTTCTACTCGTGATCCAACACTGTGATATATCTTGGGGAACAAGTACAGTCCTTAGTCAAATTATGAACATTTAAGCTGTGCCTGTCATCTTACCTAGAGCTAGGCTAACTGATGACGTAGATGGGGGATTCTAGACTCCAGAGCCGTGACTGTTAGTACTATATTCTTTGCACAAAGGAAATCTTCACCTACCCCCACCTCCTGGCAGTGAGTGCTGCTTGGTCCATACATATGGGAGAGGCCGTGGTGGATCTCTGAAGCTGTTTCTCAGCATAGTTCCTGTTGAACCTGATTCTCCGTCCATTTCTCCTGTCCTTTCGTCCACTCCCCAAACCCCTACCTGGCTGGTTCAACCGTACCTCCATCGTAAAGCTTCTCATCGGTATTTGCAGCCTAGCAAACTCTACTTTTTTCCGTTTCCTTTGTAACTTACAAAAACGACCCTGTCTGTTAAGTTGTCATGAGCACAGTTCTTTCTTTCAAGTTTTATGGTATGGTCCTCGATGGCAAGGATCCTGGCTTAGGTTTCTCAGTAAATATTATGGCCTGGAAATCTTCTGTTCTGATGCTTGAGAAGGAAGCTCAGCTCCGTAGGAGCAAAGAATCTTTTTGGAGCTCTCTGGCAAGTCTATGGTTTGGAGCCCCAAGCTCTTGAGATTACTGTTCGTGGCAGCCCTTGACAGTGAGCTGGAGTCAGTTACATATCTGTTCTTGAACCCCACTCCCAGGGAAGCACTTGAACAATAAGAGGGATCAGGAATCCCTAACTAAAAACAATGCTGATGACATTGGTGTGATTTCCAGAGCCGATCCTAGCTGGCACCAGGAGTCTGTCTGAACCGAGAAGTTTTGATTCTGGTTCAATCTCGTTTAAACTTGGACTGAAGTGTTGCCATAGCGATCCCCTGAGACATAAGATAGTCATCTCAAAAATGAAAAACCAACTTCTCTTGTTCTCCTTAAAGCTTGTTTATTTTCTTGGAGAACTTATTTTACAGAGGAGGGAACTTCAAAGAAAATACTTTAGATCAATCACAGATCATAATACCTGGGAGGGGCTGGGCTTTCCCTCTGACCAGCGCTATGTTAAGCGGTCCCCAGCCTATTCCACAGTTTGAGGAAGGGAAAGACCTGAGATGAACCTGCAGAGCTGGTGGAGACCTTGCCCAGAAAGCTTCCCTTGGAGAGTGGCTCAGACATCACCCCTCATTGTAGAAAGAGAAATCAGTATCATCCTACTAATTCTTTGGTTCTCATTTGGAGTCAGGGTGGTGGGTGTCAACCTAAATCCTGTGGTATTTCTTCTGTTCCATGCTCTGTAGAGTAGGAGGCTCTATAATGGCTTATAATGATAATTTATAATAGCATATACACATATATATATTTGTTTTTTTCAGGGGAGATCAGGAGAGGTTAGGGATTAAAACAGTTACTGTTATGACTTTAGTTTCCTAAATGGAAATATCTTTATTGCTTTTTTTTTCTTTTTCCTGTTTCGGAAGTAAAACGTGAATTTGTCAAAATGGGAGATAATACGGGGAAGTGTAAAGAAAAAGAGTTCAGCCACCCACAGGTAACAGCCATTACATTTCGGTATACATTCTACACATACAAACACGTGACTTACACACAACGAGATCATGTTAGATGTGATGTTTTGTTACCAGATTTAATCACTTAAAACGTGTCTGGATTTATTAATCAGGATAGGCTAGGTCACTGTGTGGTGACGATGTCTTAAAAATCTCAGTGTCTTAGATACCAAACATTTATTCCTTGCTTGTACAGCTCGTCTGTCCTGGGTTGGTGGGGGCCACTGGGAACTTGGGCTCGATGGGGCCACTACCATTTCCAACACTGCTGATTACTGTGCCAGAAAGAAAAAGCAGTTCTGTAGGATGGTCCACTGTAATTAAATCACTTAACCCAGAAGTGACAAATGTTACTTACATTCATAACTTCTTGGCAATAGCTCGTCACATGGCCCTGTCTTCCCACAGGGACCGAGGAAACACAGTACTTCTGCAGATAAAGATTCAGTAAAATGAACATTTATTGATGTATGGATACACATCATTATTTTCTGTAGCTGTATTCTAATTGATCTGTGTATCATAATATACTTAACCAGACCTCTTTTTAAGACTATTTTAGGCTATTTCTAATTATTAGCAATTGTTTTAAAAGTTGCAAAGAATTTTCTTATTTTTTTTCTGTTATTTGTTTTCTCTCATGGGACTTTTCTGTTAAGTAGGGTTTCTAAATCAAAAAACATGCCTACTGGTGTGAATGTAAAAATGTTGCAGACACTTTGGAAAACAGTTTGGCAATTTCTTGAAAAGTCAAACTTAAATTTACCGTATGGCCCAGGCACTCCCCTCCTGGATATCTATGTCCAACACAAAGACTTGCGTGTGAATGTTTATGTAAATTTAGCATTATTCACAATAGCCAAAAAGTGGAAACAACCTGAATGTCTATCACCTGGCGAACAGATACACAAAATGTGGTCTATCCATACAAAGGAATATTATCTGGACACAAAAAGGAATGAAGTACTGATAAATGCTACAACAGGGATGGCCTCGGGGCACCTGGGTGGCTCAGTCGATTGGGCGTCCAACTTCGACTCAGGTCATGATCTCTCGTGAGTTCGAGCCCGTGTCGGGCTCTGTGTTGACAGCTCAGAGCCTGGAGCCTGCTTTGGATTCTGTGTCTCCCTGTCTGCCCCTCCCCGACTTGTACTCTGTGTGTCTCTCCCTCTCTCTCTTTCAAAAATAAATAAAACATTAAAAAAATTAAAAGAAAACAGGGATGACCTTGAAAAGATGATGCTAAGTGAAAAAAGCCAGTCATAAAAGACTGTGTATCGTATGAGTCCATTCCTGTGAAACGTCCAGAATGGGCAAGCCCACAGGGACCAAGTAGATTAGTGGTTGGGAGGTGACAGCTAAGGGGTGCAGGGTTTCTTTTTGACATAATAAAAATGTTCTAAATTGATGG
This sequence comes from Panthera uncia, assembly GCF_023721935.1. Lineage (NCBI taxonomy): Eukaryota > Metazoa > Chordata > Mammalia > Carnivora > Felidae > Panthera > Panthera uncia. The sequence goes on along the minus strand of NC_064809.1, from coordinate 6,750,427 downwards.
TGTGATGGATGTACAACTCGGAATATACTAAAAAAAAAACTAACCCGTACACTTTAAGTGAATGAGTTATATTTGTAAATTACACATCGTAGAGCTGTTAAAAAAAAGATACTCATAAAGTCTAGGCATATTTTTCAAGCTTTTGATCTGCATTATCAAATTGTCCTCTAGAAAGGATGATTTATTACTCACAACAGTTGTCGTTAACACTTTATTTAAGCAGTGATTTGCTATGAATGATGTTCAACAAGCAGCTAATAAGACTTTTAAATCAGTCCAGAGTGGCTGATTAATTAATACAATTTTTAATGAGGATTTTATCACCTTCTCATGCCCCTCTTCCACATGTGAGAAAGTATGGTTAAACCAGAAAAAATACAGTAAGAAAATTCAAGGTAAATTCGGTTTTGCTTGCAGAGTTTCCTCAAGTTTTGAGTTGAATAATTGAGCCCATCAGAGTAGAACTGAATACATTTACTCATTGTAATAGACAAAAAGAGCTTTATTTTCAAGCCAGGAATACAGTGAAACAGAGCACAGACATTCTGATGAATTCTTTCTTTTTATCATTTCATACTTAATTGTGGTAACAGATAGAAGAACTCTCAGGTGAGGAGGTAGTGACATCATGGGTCAAGCAGTCAACCAGGACTCTGGGGGCTGAATTCTAGTTCTGGCCTGGCAGTGACTTAATTAAGGGTCCAATCTTAATTTCAGGGTGAGTAATTAATTAATTTTCAATCTGCTTTTCAGGATGGACAATCCCTTCTAGTAGGTTTGGATCGGTTTTAACCCCCCTCAGGTAATTCATTTAAGAATGGCCTCACAAGCCTATTTCATGGCTTTTTTCTTCTTACAGGTTGGATTCAGGGGACCGAGGCAGGTCAGACTGTTGCAGAGGCTGGTACGTATACTCATGGTGCATCTTCGATGTCCGTCCCCTCCTGTTGTGCGTGTTTTGAACCAGGCCCTGGCTCTGCTGGCAGCTTTTCCAAAGCTTGTAAAGTTGCATGTAGAAGAATCCTGACATGGGGGCGCCTGGGTGGCTCAGTCGGTTAAGCGTCCGACTTCAACTCAGGTCACGATCTCGCAGTCTGTGAGTTCGAGCCCCGTGTCGGGCTCTGGGCTGACGGCTCGGAGCCTGGAGCCTGTTTCCGATTCTGTGTCTCCCTCTCTCTCTGCCCCTCCCCCGTTCATGCTCTGTCTCTCTCTGTCTCAAAAATAAATAAACGTTAAAAAAAAAAAAATTAAAAAAAAAAAAGAATCCTGACATGAAACAGCGTAGCTTTTACAAGCCTTTCTTTAAGTGAACTTTTCTTTCCGGAAAGAGACCTGATTATTTCAGTAGGGCTCTGAGGACAAAGTTTGGGATTTCAGAGCCTTTAAAAAAAAGAAACAAAACTTAAATTAACCTATACATTTAATGGCTTTCTTACACAAGAAATAAAGGCTTTGTTGTGAAGTAAACAGCTAAAGCCAAGAAGTCACATTTGTAGGTGGCAGCTTCCTGTGATGGAGCTGAGCACGGCTCTCGGCGCATGTTGGGGCTCTCAAGTTGGAATTTGGGCACGTGATCAGGAACCCTAAGAGCTTACTTGACCCAGACTCGGTTCTTCCTTACCACTGCGGGTGCAGGGCCATATTGGGATGTGGGGACACACCTACCGGCTCTGGGATGTGGATTCTGCAACAGGTCCTCAGTGGGTAGGCATCTATCCAGGGCCTGTCTACACTTTGGTGCTGTGTGAGTCAGTTCTAGCTTTAGCACGACCGCCGTCACAATCATTCCCATCTTTGCCGGACTGGGGCGTTGTGTTCTTGTTATTCTTTGCTTGGCTTCCTCCCCCTTCCTTCTCCTGATCCTCCCAAGTTTATTAATCTCGTAGTCATTCTTTCATGTTTGTCTCCATGTTCGTGTGATTATAGACAGATAGACGATGAACATAAACATTGTTTATCCAGAATTGTGAGGAGTCTGGATTTTCCCCGGTTTACAAGCCAAGGAGTTAGTTTGGTGCCATTGCATGGATGCTGGCAGAGTACAGGAGACTCCCGGGTCAGAGACAGAGGGCGATCGTTGCTCACAGAGTAGCGGTGTTGTGACAGTCAGAGTCTGTACCGTTCCCGGGCGCAGTTCCCATATGGTCACACGGAGAGGGCCTGACGACACCTACACACGGGAGGAACTCTGCGCTTGGGACCCGGACTCTTTTATGAGGACTAAACCTGCCTGATCTTTGTCCCTCGAGGGGCGCGTTCTCTTTATTGTTCTAGATCTTAATCCAGCTTCCCCTTTGCTCTGGGGGGAGATACCAACTCCCTCTTCCAAATCTGTTCAGTGTCCAAACATCCTTGAAAAGACGGTTCAAAACAAACGTAGCTAGTGCCCCTGCTTGAAAAATATGCAGAAATAGCAGAGACTCATGGAAAATAGCCTCCTAGCGAGACCTGTACACATATTCATTCATTCATGCACACATCCGTGCACACGTTCATTCCAACTAAGAGGGTAAGCGTTTTTTTGGATGCTTACTATCTACCCTGCACCGCTGTAGACACTGGGAATACAGCAATGAATAAGACAGACAAAGGCCCCTGTCTTTCACAGAGCTTGAATTCTAAGGTGGGGTAGAGATAGACGAAAAAAAGACAAAGTGAATAAATAAATGACAAGTGTATGAGTAATGGAGAAGATGACAGGTGCCACTGAGAAAAAGAACGCACCAAGAAGACGGGGGAAACATAGACATTTGCAGATAGGAGATTTCTGATCATTGCTTTCAAACAGTGGGATCATGTGATGATGGCTAATGGTGACCGAGGGCTAACTGTGTGCCTCCACGTGTCATAACTCAGTCGCTCTTGTCCCGTTCTTTGAGACATTACAGATGACGAAGCAGAGACTCAGAGGGACTGAGTAACTCACCCAAGACCCACGCATTTGGGGAGGTGGGGCAGAGCCGGGATTTGAGGCCCATGTCTGGCATCTGTGTGTGCTCTTACCTAACACAGCACCCCGCCTTCTCAACTACGTCTCTTTTTTTCCCTATCTTACTCTTCTCAATCCACAGTATTTCGCGTGGCCTAACCGTATCCATTCTTTTCGATGGTGAAAAATATTCCATGTCGTGGGCACACCGTAACTTACGAAGCATTCTGCTCTGGATGAGCTTTAGATTTCTCTCCAGTTTTTTGTCCTTGGAAAAAATGCTGTAAAAAACTTTTTCTTTATTCTGTTATGTGGGTGCTTTTTATTCTATGGCTAGATTTTCAATAGGAGGATTGTTGGATCAAAGTGCATGGGCATTTTACATATCGGTGGATGTCGCTGGACTGCTTTCGAATCCTCGTGCCCTTAGTACTGTCTGTATGAATTCCCTTTCTATCTGCATCGATCAGCACACACATTTCTGCCAGCAGATGTGTGTTACTTTTTGACTTGTCAGTCTCTTAGATATACGCTGTTTGTCTCATTGTTCCTTTAGCATTTGCGTGACTACTTGTGAATGTAGACTTTTTTCTGTACATTTATTGGCCATTTAGAGTGGTTCTTTTGTGAAGTGGGGGTGTGTGTATCTTGTAACCATCTTTCTGTTGTGTTTTTTATCCCCTAGTCGTTGGTATGATGGAGATCTTTCTATGCCAGAGCTACTCTGTCTTCTGAATTGGAAGAATTCCCCCCTAAATGCGTCGTTTGTCGATCAACTTTGTTTATGCTGTGTTTTCCATATAAAAGTTTTCAGTCTGTTAGTAAAAACTAAGTTTATCTTTTTTTAAAATAGCTGAGTTTTCATCCTTGGTTTCCAAGATTTTCTTGACCCTTAGACTTAGAATATTTATGTAATCCCTTGGATTTTCTTAAAAATCTCTTAAGAATTTTAAAAGTCTTAATTTCACATGCATCATGCCTGTTTAAAATGAACTTTGTTTGTACCTCCAGCTGGTCCCAGAATGATCTTTCCAGCGGCCGACTTGGTCCCTCACTCTCTTCTGCAGATGTGTTTGCTGACTCCACATTGTCTATAGGATAAACTCCAGAGACATGTAAGGCCCCGTGTGATCTGGCTGTGGCCTGCCTCTTTAGCCTCAGTTTACCCCATGCATCTTCTATTTTATGCTCTAGCCATACCACACTAATCTGAAGGTCTGTGAACGTTCCCTGACCAATGAATAGAGTGTGGGTGGCAACAGCTGCTGTTCTCCCATCACTGCCAGCTCCTGAATCACAAGGATTTGCTTGATTTTCTTCTGAATTAATTAGATACCCTTTTTATGACTCCCTCTGGCAACACATACACAGAGAAAAATTATATTTTAAGAAGCAGGGGTATCTTTGTGCCCGCAGATCCGTGGCCCCTAACAGACACTGGCCTGCTTTTCACTGCCATCATTTAACCTCCCAGGGGCAGGACCGTGGCTTGGCATCTTCTTCAGATTTGTAGTTGGGGTTTGTTTTAAGCAGATGTGGTGAGACGCGGAGACCTGGAACTGGTCACCATGAAGGAAGGAGTTTATGCTCCCAGATCCCTAGGAACGGGAGGCCCCGTGATGGTCTCTAGGTATCTGGTACCTGGCCCTGGGGTGACTTGGGGAAAGGGCAGTATCGGCTTGGCGTGGGAAAGCCTGATGAAGGAGGTGGCTGGGTGCGGGCTCTGGACTGGCTGCTTGTGTATTGAAGGTAGGCTCACACAAGGGGAGTTTGCTGTCTCTAGGAATTAGCTTGCCCTGGGAGGGACTTTCTCTCCAGGAGCAAGGCCCCAAATGCCAGAGCATCAGGAAGATAGAAAATACAGTCTGTGCACAGGGAGCATGGTCCTGGGGGTTGTTAACGTCACTCAGGGTTAGTTGTGTGTGTGTCTGTCTCCTTTGTCCCGACTCCAGCCGTTACGGTTTATCTTTTGTTAGGAGGTGCACTTTTTTTTTTTTTCTACATGAAGATGACAGTTGCGTTTTTATGTTTCCTTTCCTCTAAGCATAATGAAATGTTGCTAAGTAGAACCTGTTACCACAAACAGGCAACTGGGAGCTATGCCGCTCTCTGTTTACAGAGGGATAAAATTGTCTCACCCGGGTGCAAATACGGCCCTCAGGGAGGCGCCTTGTGTGGAAGTCTTCTGCTTCATGCAGTGACAACATGGGCTGGGTTGCTTTTCTCAGAAAGGAGAGACGTGAAGGTTCGGTACAGATCTGTGGACCCAGAATCCACCAGCTGCCCAGCACCAGCCTTCTCCTCTACAAAGTGAGGAGGGGCCGAGTTGCATGACTTCTAAGGTTCTCTGCCATCTCCAGAATCGTTTCCTCTAACGGTCACTGGAAAACTGTTAGACCAGAATAAAACAACAAAAGGTTAATCTGGGAAGAGTCCTGGTTCTGGAAGATGCCGTCACAAACATTGCACCGTTACATTTCCAGATGGCATCTTGGGTAATTCAGGACATCCTCTGGGTGGCTTGATTTTAAGTGGCTCACATGAGTCACACACAAGACTTTGGTCCCTCGAGCAGCTCATGAAGACACTCCCTGCCTCCAACTGCTTTTCCAGTAGTTTAGCCTTTGTAAGAAAAATAGTGAAGCTGTTTTGTCACAGGAAGACTTGATTTTGCCTCCTATTTTCCAGTTGACATCCCCAAATAAAATAATGAGTTAAATATAAATATGGAAAACACGTTGGATTTTTAGGAACCGTGCACTGGGAAAAACTGAAGCCACTGTTTCACATCCTTCCTTTCATGACACATTTTCATGAAGCTCTGCCATTCCGAGTTCCGTGCTTGGCTTTGGGCTTTCGTTTCCTGACCGTCCAGGATTCTCCTCACACTGTGCCCCCCTTTCTAATTAAACTGCTCTGTTCTTTGTTCCAGGAACGAGCTAAGGTTCATTCCGGCTTCCGTGTCTTTTGTGTTTTCAGAATGTTCCTTTTGTTCTCTTTCACCACATACCAACTCTACGTCCGTTTTAAAACCTTTTCTTACTTTTACAGATCTCACTGATTGTTCTTTCTTCTGAACTCTGGCAGGTCTTCCAGCCAATGAGTAAAATGTATGTCTCTACGTATCTCCCTATGTTTCTTTATGTTTTTTGCACTTTCTTCCCAATGGGATCATAAGTGCCTTGAGAGAAGGAACCGTGTGTAATAGACCTTCTCGGTCCTTCATGGAATTTAATCTATGGTAGTGATTAACAAATTCTAGTTAGTTACCATTTCTTTTTTTTTGGGGGGGGGGATATATATTTTTCTTTAATTGTCAAGATTCAAAAATTCAGTTTCACAAATGTTTTTGAGTTTTACTTTATGCTGAGAGCTGTGGGGAAGAAAACGCAAGCACGAGGACTAAGTCACGGTTCCTGTTCTGCACGTGTGTCCTGTCTAGTTGGGACAGGGGAAGGGGTGAGCAGCCTGGGGGCGGGGGTCGGCCTGCACAAAACAGGTTCCCGTACGTTGTAGACGGAGGGTGCTGTCCGGTGGGGCAAGGGCCACAAGGCGTAACAGTGGGGGCCTCTGTGGGAAAATAGTAACTGGGCAGAAGCAATAAAACTAAAATAGCTTCTTGAAACTTTTCTCAATCTGTCTCTTGGGCCCGTAAACTATGCCTCCTACTTCTGATGTAATATTGTGGAAAATTTCTACCACATCCATAATCTTAATTTGAGGCAAAACAGAAATACCATAATGGTTAGACTTTGTGTTTTGTGAGGTGTCTTCCAATGTCACATTTTCAGTTTCATGAAATGATAATTGACACTACGAATAAGGACAAATCAGCATGACAAATAGTCTCCGGTGTACCAAGTGAAGAAAATTTTAAATTATTTTCGGAACAGTGCTGGGCAAGGATTGTCCGCGGAGGAGCCGGATTTCACGCGGAAAGGCCAGCAGCTCATCTGTAACCTTTGTTTCCCCAAGCTGCGCACTTCCTAAATTCTTTCCCCAACTACGACTCTGCTTTGATGTGCAAGAGTTAAGCGGCGGGGTGCTAACGTTTGGAAAATGCCGGAATGTGAAAGCAGTGCAGAACGGATTCGACTCAATGTTCCGTCTTAAGTGTTTACCACGTAACGGACGGTGAGGGAGGTTCCCAGGTCACTTTTGAATCAGCCGCAAAAACTGATATTTAGTACGTGTCTGGAGTGTTGGGTTGCAGGCCATCTGAGGGTGGTGGCTGTGGAAAGCCCCGAATGGCCGGGCTGCCTCTAGGTCCTTTCGCGAAAGAGGCGGGATCGGAAGCCAGGGGCTCCCGGCTCTCACGCTGGATTGATGGCCTCCTCCCCGTGTGACTCGAGGCAAGGAAACCTCTTTGGCCTACGTTGGTCAGGCGAGGGGGCTGGACTCCTACTCTTTATATTTTGTGTTTATAATTTATACGGTGACTTTCTCCAGTAGGGTTTCAGGGGTGTTGCTAATAGGCACAAGTTCACAAAAGAAAACAAAAAAAATGCGTAGCGATCGGGTGCTCAGCTTCTATTGCTGCGTAAAGATCTTCCCCAAACCCAGTGGCTTAAAGCAGCAGTCACTCTGTCGTACTGTTTGTGGGGCAGGCACTGAGGCAGAGCTCAGCCTGATGATTCTGTTGGCCGTGCAATGTCAATGGTGGCCGCTCAGCTGGCAGGTGGGCCGAGCGGGAGGGTTTGTGTCCTCGGCCTCTGGGCCCCTGGGCAGCAGTTGGCCTTGGCTGCTCCTGTCGCCTGCAGTGGTCACGCCCGGCCTTTCCGGCGTGACGGGCTCCGTCCGACCCGGTGACTCAGGGCCTCGAGGAGACTTCTGGAACACCTGCGTCCAAGCGGCGAGGCTGCTCTGTGGCCTGGCCTCAGAGTCCCAGAACATCGCTTCTGGTGTGTGTTCTGTAAGTGAAACAAGCCACTAAGACCCAGAATCAAAAGATAAATGAATTAAAACGCACCTCTCAATGGCAAGAAAAGCCAAGAATTTGGGCCGTCGGGAAATCTTTAACATTTTGTTGTTACTGTATTAAAATACACATCACGTAAAATTTAACTTCTAAACCGTTAAAAAGTGGACGGTGCGGCGGTATGAAGTATATTCACGCATCATACAGCTCCACCGTCCATTTCCAGAACTCTTTTCATTTTGCAGAACCGAAACTCTGTACCCTTCGCGTAAAACTCCCCGTTCCCCCTCCTCCCAGCCCCTGGAAACTGCCTTCCTCCTTTCTGTCTCGGTGACTTTGGTGGCCGCACGTAATTCATACAAGCGAACCACACAAGATTCGTCCTTCTGCGGCTGATTTATTTCACTTAGCATAGTGCTGTCAGAATTAATCCGTGTTGTAGCGTACGACAGGATTTCCTTCCTTTTTTTTTTTTTGAGTAATACGCCATCGTGTGCATAAAGCACATTTTGTTTCTCTCGCCATCGGCCAGTGCACACTTGGGTTACTTCCACACGTTGGCTGTTGTGAAAAATGGCGCTCTGAACATAGGTGTACAAGTTGTGGCCATTTTTAATCTCGTAGAACAGAGGAGACTAGCGAGCAAAACAGGCTTGGAATAAGAACACTTCTAGTAAAAACACAGCAAACGTGGCTACTCAGGGCCAGTGTCCGTGAGTCAGTAGGCATGGGGAGCTGGGACTATGGGATTTGGGTCTGATCTAAAGCCACAGCCACTGTTAGTCACGGTCATGGGGGAATGTACATCCAGAGTTGCCCCAGCGTCTGTTCCAAGAGATGTGAGAGTTCTGGATTTTTATGTGAACTTTCCAGTTTTTAAATTTTTTTTTTAAGTTTATTCATTTTTGAGAGAGAGAGACAGAGCGTGAGCAGGGGAGGGGCAGAGAGAGAGAGGGAGACACAGAACCTGAAGCGGGCTCCAGGCTCTGAGCTGTCAGCACAGAGTCCGACAGGGGGCTTGAACTCAGGAACAGCAAGATCATGACCTGAGCCAAAGTCAGACGCTCACCCCAGGGAGCCACCCAGGCGCCCCTAATTTTTAAATGTTGTCACCTACGTGAAAAATTTTAAAAGATTGTGCAAGTCAAATAAAAGTGTGGTCTGTATAATTTAAGATTTCTTCCCAAAACACACCAATCAGTAAAGGTATGTAAATGACTGGCATCAGGGCTTTACCTGTTTTAAATAGTGCAGACCAGGGGCGCCTGGGTGGCTCATTCGGTTAAGCATCCGGCTTCGGCTCAGGTCATGATCTCGAGGTCTGTGAGCTCGAGCCCCATGTCATGCTCCGTGCTGACGGCTCAGAACCTGGAGCCTGTTTCAGATTCTGTGTCTCCCTGTTTCTCTCTCCTCCCCTGCTCATGCTCTGTCTCTCTCTTCTCAAAAATAAATAAATGTTAAACAATTTTTTTTAAATAGTGCAGACCAGGCATCAGCAAACTTTCACTTAAAGGAGTAGGTAGGAGGGACTTCAGGCTTTGTAAGTAAGGCTGTACTGTGTCACAGATCCGTGACTACGTAACTACTCTACACTGTAGCATGAAAATAGCTCCAGACGGTATGCAGATGAATGGATGTAAAAGAATTTATGTTCAAATAAGACTTTATGTACAAAACCCCTGTGGCCTGCCTGCCTGCCATAGTTTGCTGACCCCAGGTATTGATGAATCAGAGGGCAGGGCCATCTGAAGGCATGAGCATTTCAAACAATCATGAAAAATGATTATAAAGGGTTGATGGATAAAATAGGGGCTGGTTAATTAAAATATAGTGCATCTCGGGGTGCCTGAGTGGCTCAGTCAGTTAAGCGTTCAACCCTTGATTTTGGCTCAGGTTGTGATCTCATGATTCGTGAGATGGAGCCCCGCATCAGGCTCTGTGCTGACAGTGTGGAGCCTGCTTGGGATTCTCTCTCTCTGTCCCTCCCTCACTCATGTGTGTACTGTCTCTCTCTCAAATAAATTTAAGAATAAAATAAAATATAGTGCATCTGTAAAAAAGAAAATACCGTGCAACTATTAAAAGAATGAGGGTGATCGTTCTGGACGGTGGCAGATGGCATTTTTCAAAGATAGTGGCACTTTGAGACTCCACTCCTCCCATTGAGATTGGGTCTGGGCTCTCTCCCTTTCAAATGGAACATACCTTGGTGACTCCTTTGCCCAGTAGAGTATGGTGGAAACGGTGCCACGTGACTTTCAGGGTGAGGGCAAAGGAGGGGATGTCGCTTCCACCTTGATGTTGGGAAATGCACACTCGTGAAGCCTCTAGCTACCACGCCATCAGCCTGACTGACGTGTGAGGTGATCTGAACCTGATCACGTGGAAGGATCGCATAGAGGGGCCCTGGGACGACACGAGACAGATGCCTTTTGGCCCCGAGCTGCTACAGGGGCCCGTTGTTTCGGCCCCAGCCACCTTCTGACTGCCCCCGCCCCCACCGGCCAAGCCTTTCTAGAATTCCTGACCACGGAAACCACAGGAGAAAATGCCACGGTTGCTGTTAAACCACTAAGTTTTAGAGTGGTCGGATATGCAGCGTTAGATAATTGGAACATGCACAGACACAGAAAGGTGAATACACTGTATCATTAAGTGAAATTAAAGCAAATCAATGCAGCATGTGTTTATGGAAGGATACACCAAGAAACTGTTAATCTACGTATTGCTTCTGGGGAACAGAACTGTAGATCCAGGGTGGGAGGGAGACCATTGTGTTTCCTTTTATTTTCTGTGTAATTTGAAGTTTTTACCATGTACAGATGTTACTTGATACTTTTTTTAAAAACTAGTTTACATGTTTTTTAATGTTGAAATTTTTTGTCAACTTTTTAAAAAAGTTTTTATTTATTTGAGGGAGAGAGAGATAGAGTAGGGCAGGGGCAGAGAGAGAGAGAGAGAGAGAGAATCTCAAGCAGCCTCTATGTCATCAGTGCAGAGCCCAGTGTGGGGCTTGAACTCATGAACCGTGAGATCATGACCTGAGCTGAAACCAGGAGTGGGACGCTCAACCGCCTGAGCCACCCAGGTGCCCCAAGAGACTAACTTTTCATGAAGACTATTTACAATCAAGTATTTTTAAGTTCAGGAATGGTTTCCTAAAACCCAGTGTTTTATTCCTTACTTTATTATTTTTTTTTTTGAGTATCACCATTATTTTTCAAGATTTTTTTAAATGTTTATTTATTTTTGAAAGAGAGCGCAGTGGGGGAGAAGCAGAGAGAGAGGGGACAGAGGATCTGAAGCGGGCTGTGTGCCGACAGCTGAGAGCCCAGTGCGGGGCTGGAACCTACGAACCCTGACATCATGATCTGAGCCACAGGCAGACGCTTAACCCAGTGAGCCACCCACGTGTCCCTGTTCCTCAAGTTAGCTTTGCCTCAGATTCTTGGATCTCAGAGGTGAGTGTAATTTTAGTGACTTATTCAGGCCCTCTTATAGACGAGGAGATATATGAAGAGGTCCACTTCTTCCTATTACTTTAAAACAGTGGTTTCGGACTCGACCATCAGACCACTTGGAAGGCTTGTCAAAATACAGGTTTCTGGCTCTGTCCCCTGTGTTTCTGATTCTGCAAGTTTGGGACGGGGTTTGAGATTCTGCATTTTTAATCAGTGTCCAGGTGATGCTAATGGTGGTGGTTCTGGGACCACACTTTGAGAACCACTGCCGTGATGTCATTCCTTCTCAGACCAGGTCGGAGAACTTCTCTTCCTCTTGCAGGGGAAGAATGTTTCAAGTATGTTTAGAGTTCTTTCTCGACCCGATGATCACTTCACTGAACCTATACGTTTATCTTTTTCCGCTTTTCTAAGACAGCTACCCGCTCTCGTAACATCTTTCCTGCACCTCGTGCCGTTTGTTTTGACCCTTTTATGTCACCGGGACCTGAAGTTCAGCCACAAGGACGAATAAACCCTTGACGTCTGCACCCAGTAGTCACCCATTCTGGCCGGGCCCCTGTGTGGCTCTGTTCCATGCAGCACCCCATCTCGTGGGTGTTCGTGGGTGTTCTCAAATGTGCTTTGTTTCAGAGTGCAAAGTCTTACCTCTCTAACATATCATATGGAGCATCTCTCCAGCTTTGGATGGTTTGCTGTGAAGGGCACGCCCTTTAAATACGTTTAAACAGAACAACACTCTGTGAAACTCTTTTGAAATGGGGTTAAAGATTATCTTTGTCTCTCCCGGGGCAATATGCTTTGATATCAGCAGGCCATCATCTTGTATTTATTTTGAAAACTAGCTCAGCGCTGGAAAGCAATTGAGAGAGCAGAGGAAGGTTGAAGTACACATCGACTGGGCAGGACGATGCCGGTAGGGGAAAGTAGGATCCTAGCAGAGTAACCTGGCTCCATTCAGCATTTATTGACAGCCCGCTGCATACTGAGGGCCGTGCTGGGGTTTGAGCACACAGAGATAGAAAGATCCATCCAGAGAGGCAGCCTAGCATCATGGTGGTGCCTGAAGCAGGCGGGGTAGAGTTCAAGTCTCATTTCCATTAATGCCCGGTGAGCCAGAGAGTCGACTCACAGGCTGGACTTCCTCTCACATATGAAATGGGAATAAAAAACGCCTACTTCGCATGTGTGTCCAAGCCTATCATGAGACGATGTCTTGTCTTGGTCCGCTTGGACTGCCATTACAAAATACCATCGACTGGTGTTAAACAACAGAAATTTATTTTCTCGCTGTTCTGGAGGCTGGAAAGTCTAAGATCAGTATCTGTCAGGGTTCATTTCCTGGGGAGGACTCTCTTCCTCGCTCGTAGGCGGCCACGTTCTCATTCACACAGTCTTTTCTTGGTGTATGCGTGGAGAGTGAGAGCGGGCCCTCCCGTGGCTAACCCCATCGTGAAGGTCCTCGTGACCTCATCTAATCAAATCACACCCAAAGGCCACATCCCCAAGTACCATCATATTGGGGGGTAGGGCTTCACCACATGAATCTGCAGGGTGGGGGGTGGTTGGGGGGACTCAAACACGGAGTCCATAACATGCCTGGGAGTTGCTCAGCCAGTTCTTGGAGTTAGAGAACCACTCTGCCACCGGCGACTTTCCCCATTCATGTGTCCTTACCTCTTCAGCTCCAGCTGTGGTCTGATGGAGCGCTTCTGGGAAGGCTAGAAATACACCGACAAGTTTAACCAGCTTTTCGATCTCCGTGTAGCGAGCGCTCTCGTCAGAGACTTTGGGGACAAATTTAATTAGCCTACACTTTCCTTTTTCTGGGTTCTCATTCCCCCAATACTCTCTTGAGCTCGGTATCGATTCCCACTTTGCAGTCGTGTGATTGTCGTCTCAGGAGGAAAGCAGGATATTGAATTTAACTTGAAAATATGAGAATTTTTTTAGGTAGCCTCTGATGTTTTCATCACTTCATGATCCTGTCAATGTGATCTAAAAGTGGATAACAATATATACTTCATTTCTGAAATTCCACTACTTTTGGACTAGTTAAGCCATGTATATTCTCTGTTAAATTGGAAATCCTGTGTTCACTTCTTTTTTTTTTTTTTTAACATTTATTTATTATTGAAAGACAGAGAGAGTCAGAGCGTGAGCAGGGGAGGGGCAGAAGGAGAGGGAGACACAGAATCCGAAGCAGGCTCCAGGCTCCGAGCTGTCAGCCCAGAGCCCGACGCGGGTCTCGAACTCACGAACCGCGAGATCGTGACCTGAGCTGAAGTCGGACGCTTAACCGACTGAGCCACCCAGGCGCCCCGTGTTCACTTCTTAAAGTTAGGTTAAAAAGCGTGCTTCCTTGTCACCAACTGGTTGTTCAACCACGGTTACTTTGTGAGTGGGAAAGTCAGGACAAGACAAGGAAAGGAGAAGGGACTCACACGCCACAGCCTCCCCAATTAGAGAGTATTTCTCGCACTTTCACACGGCACTGAAAGCACTGCGTGTTTCCCTTCCAACAGAAAACCAAGCCCTTAATGACAGAATTCTCGGTGAAGTCCACCATCATTTCCCGTTATGCCTTCACTACGGTCTCCTGTAGAATGCTGAATAGAGCTTCTGAGGACCAGGAGATTGAGTTTCAGATGCAGGTTCCGGCTGCGGCGTTCATCACCAACTTCACTATGTAAGCGATACTCTGATCGGAGACCCTGAGATGGAGGGGTGTGTGTGTGTGTGTGTGTGTGTGTGTGTGTGTGTGTGTTGGTGGCGGCGGCCAGGGTGAGTCTGCCAGGATGTGGGGTCCACAGCCTTCTGGCGTGAGAATTTATCCCAGCAGATGTATATGGCTCAGAAGGTTGACTCCCTCCTCTCTCTCCTTCCCTACCTTCGTTCTCCCCTTTCTCTCTCCCTTCCACCCTTTCTTCCCCTTTCCCTCCTTCCCATGATCCCTTTTTTCATTCTGTTCCTGTCGTCTTCCCTGCTTCCATTCCCCATTCCTCTGTCTTTCTCTCCTTCCCTTCAACAAACGGGTGCCCGCTCTGGGCCAGGAACTCTTCAAAGTGATCGGTATATTTCTGAGAAAAAGGCAGTGTTGTTCGGCTGCAGAAATTGCTTTGGGAGAGATAGTAAGTAAGGAAACCAATCAGTGGATGAGACAATTTTAGACCGTAGCAAGTGCTTAGGGATGGCAGGAAGGACCGAGAGGGGCTTGTCTAGGCAGGGAGAAATCAGGGAGGTGGCCTACAAGAGGCGATGTTTAAGTTGAGATCTGAACAATGAGGCAGTGTGAACCCTATGATATGTGATGTAAACCGTATTTCTTCTTTTCTTCTGAGCTAAGGGGTAAAGACATACAAAGTAGAGTAGGTTTGGGGGTTTAATTTGGGGCCTGGGTAAGATTCAGGCTGGTGAATCTTCGTGGAAATTGGTCTGATGTCCTCCTGGAGAATCCCAGAGGCACCATGGGTCAGACCTGCCTATTTGGACCTTGGAAATTGCCCCAGAATGAAATGAATGATTCAAGGTAGTGCCCCGGCCTGGAATGCGTTCTTTCTGCATATCTGAGAGTCACATAAAAATATTTTCTGGGGATGTCATGGTTATGAGATCCATGTTTGAATTTGACTTGGAACTGGAGGCCGGTAGCAGGGCTGTCTCTTGTGTTTCAGGCTCATCGGAGACAAGGTGTATCAGGGAGAAATCAGAGAGAGAGAAAAGAAAACTGGTGATAAAGTCAAAGAGAGAAGGAATAAAACCTCAGAAGACGACGGGTAAGTGCCGCTTAAAAAATCCATTTCAGCAAGGGGCCACATCTTCTCCTCCTTTGCCTGCCCATCTTGTCCCTTCCCTTCCTTCAGTACTTACCTGCTTTTTATTTTTATCATAAATAGTTAAATATATATAGCTAACAACATAGCAGAAAAGGGGTTTATAATAAAAAGGAACATTTTACCACCACTGCTCTCCAGGTCTCACTTTCTAGAAACATCCACGTCTAATACTTCTGTAGTTTCTTTGTAGTGACCTCCCTAACTCTAAAACTTACGGTAGTCTTGTTTTTTAAAGATTTCTGTTTTTTAAAAAAATTCAAGTTAGTTAACATCCAGCATAGTCTTGGCTTCAGGAGTAAAACCCAGCGACTCATCTCTTACATAGGACACCCAGTGCTCATCCCAACAAGTGTCCTCCTTAATGCCCATCCCCCCCCGCCACCACCCCTCCATCAATCCTCAGTTCTCTGTGTTGGAGAGTCTCTTCTGGTTTGTCTCCCTCTCTGTTTTTATTTTATTTTTCCTCCCCTTCCCATATGTTCACCTGTTTTATTTCTCAAATCCCACATATGAGTGAAGTCGTATGATCTGTCTTTCTCTGACTGACTTATTTCACTTAGCATAATACCCTCTAATTCCATCCACATTGTTGCAAATGGAACGATTTCATTGTTTTTCATCGCTGAGTAGTATTCCACTGTGTGTGTGTGTGTGTGTGTGTGTGTGTGTGTGTGTAATATATATATACCACATCTTCTTTGTCCGTTTGTCAATCAGTGGACATTTGGGCTCTTTCCATAATTTGGCTGTTGTTGATAGCACTGCTATAAACATTGGTGTATACGTGTCCCTTTGAATCAGCATTTTTGTATCCTTTGGATAAATACCTACGAGTGCAGTTGCTGGGTCATAGGGTAGTTCGATTTTTAATTTTTTGCGGAACCTCCATACCGTTTTCCAAAGTGGCTGCACCAGTTTGCATTCCCCCCAACAGTACAACAGGGTTCCCCTTTCTCCGCATCCTCGCCAACATCTGTTGTTGCCTGAGTTGTTCATGTTGGCCATTCTGACAGGTGTGAGGTGGTATCTCATTGTGGTTTTGACCGGTATTTCCCTGATGATGAGCGATGTTAAAAATGAGACCTCATCTGTTGATTTTCTGCTCTGAAGGAGTGTGGCATATGTACAACACGGCCATCCTCCCTCTGTGGGCCACATATTTAGATTCTTTTCTTCCCTCTTCTTCCATCAGTGTAAGCAGTGTTACACCATCCTAGACTAGCCTTACACTATCTTCAGTGATAATAGTCCCTGTCCTTCAGTGAAACCGTACCTTTTCTTTCCCATTTCCAGTGTCCACCTTTTTCTACCTGATCATTTACTTTTGCACTGTCAGTGTTACCAACACGTAAATTCTGATCGTTAATGAAATTTATTTTCTTTGTTTGGTCTATAACTTGAATCTAACCACTGAAAGCCAATAACTAGCATTTGATTTTTAATGATTACATAAATGGCATTAACTGCAGAGCCTCTGGGTATATTCAGATTCTGGTTCCCTCTCTACCAGCCTGTTTGAAGAAAAGTGATCTGTTCCCTTTGAAGAAAACTGATCTCGATCTCGGTATCTAGATAAGTTGGTGTGAACACGTGAACCTGTTTTTGTTCGTTAATAAAAAGACGTAGTTTTGAGAAAGCTTGATCTCTAAAATCATAGACTGTCAGAAACGTTGGTGCTGGAAGTCCTATTAGCAAGAACAGAACATCTCACTCTTGCCTGGAAGATGTGAATCATGGGTTTACTTTGATACAAAAAGCAGCTGAGGTATAAGCTTCAGATAAGGCATTGTTAGACACAAAAGTCCACGTTTATCTTAGCTTTATAGTTCCTAAAGACAGAGAACCTCAAGTTTGCTTCTTAGTCCAGTCTGATATTAACCACTTTACACACAGCCTGCTATTCTTTAAGCCTCCAAATGCTCCAAACACTATCTACACTCCCCTTTCCCCCCCAATCTTACAGTATTGCCCTGTGTCCTCCTTTGGCAAAATTCTCCATGATGCCTTTGATATATAGTCTCCCTTACTGCAGCAGTTTATTAAAACCTAGTTTTGTTGGACTGTAGGTGGGTCCCACGTGGTCTTTATCAGAAGAATTTTATGGGGAATATCTTCTGTTACCATTCATAAATTGTTCATAATCATGCCACAGTTTAGTTGGATCACAACATATGCATTTTTGTTTTTCCTGGAGTTTTTAATTGTCTTTCTTTTTCTTATGAGGTACAACTCAATTTTGTCACTATTAACATCTAGCAAGACACATAAGTCATTTGAAATGGTGACTAAATGAACAGCCGTGACAAGCAATGACATCCACGTTATTGCCAACAGCATTGGGAAGGCATCGCGGATTGGGAGGCACATCTTGATTTCAGAGCTGTCAGTCGTGGAGGAATGGTGTTTCCAGGTCCAAGGGATACTGTCATTGCTTTGCAGCCTTGTCGGCAATGTTTGCCCCGGGATTTCTTTTCATTTTCTTCTGGGTTGGTCTTATTTCTCCTGGTCTTCCATGTCTTCCTCTTTCTTTTTCACTTTTACTTTGCTGGAGTATATTCTGAAATAACTTCCTCAGGATGGGTGTGTGAGAGACAAACTTTCTGAGACCTTGATTAACATTTTGACTGTATATGGAATTGAAGATTCAGAATACTTCATCATGCCAGCATCTAATAACAATCAGCATTGCTGGTGATGCATCTAATGTGCTCTAATACCTGATTCCTTTTCTGTGTCTTCTGTACTGGATGTTTGGAGATTTTACGGTAATGGGCTTAGGTGTCAGTCTTTCTTCAGCCATTCTTCCCAACTGTCAGTGAAGCTTTTCCATCTTAATATGTATGTCCATTTTTAGTTCTGGGAAAGAGAAGTGTAGGAAGCCTGTCACCTTACTCATTCACACATGGATTTGGAGGTCTCCTTCCCGTATTTGGCCCCCTTCTCACTCCCAGCTTGTGCTGAGCCAGAGCCTGCCATCTCTCTGACATTCTGTGGATGGTTTGCATCTTGGTCCTTTGCTGCAGCCTCTTCCCACGTAGACTGAGCTGTAGAGTTCTCGTTCTGCTCAATTTCCCACCTTCCAGAAATGTTTGAAGTGTTGTACCCTCTAATGGTTGCCCCTGCCGCTCTTATTCCTTTGGTTTAATCCGATCCCTTTTATGGTCAGTCTGCCATTTTGAATCAGAGAACCTTCACTGCAAGCACTGAAAACATTTGGAACGGTTTGTATTTGTATATGCTTTGTAATCCCTTACTCCTTACCCTTACCCCTGGCCACATCCACCAAACTTTACCAAGTGTAAAAACCTAATCTATTAGGCATTTTAAAGTCACATCAGATGTCAGGCTTGTTTGGCCATTCCTGTAAAGAGAAGGATGCGGTTCACATCTTGACCCCAAAGCTGTGTTTTCCAGCAGGCCACCTATTTCAAAATGCCCTTGCCTGTCTGCCCCTTGGGCGTGACTTGGGGAGAGGTAAGGACATTCAGCAGTCTGGAATTCTGTCTCTTTAGTGTTCCTTGATCTAGTTCAGGCCTTTGGCTTCCCCTCCCAAAACTAACGTGTCGTTTTTCTTCCCAAGGACTCTCTTGGGACAGCGGCCAGTGCCCTGAAGGGACTTGAGGGAAACAGGTTTTCCTTTTTCTCTTTCTAACAGGGAAAAGGGGACTGAAACGTTCAGAGCCTCTGTCGTGATCCCCAGCAAGGACAAAGCTGCCTTCCTCCTCAGTTACGAAGAACTCTTGCAGAGGCGGCTAGGGAAGTATGAGCACGTTATTAGCGTGCGGCCCCAGCAGCTGGTGGGGAGGCTGACGGTGGAAGTGAACGTTCTGGAGAGGTCCGGCGTCACATCGCTGGAGGTGCTGCGGTTACAGCACAGTAGGCAGAAGGGCAGCGTGAGGGGGGAAGGTGAGTGCGGTTGCCGGATCTTCGGTGCTGGCTTGGGGCGGGTGTTGGCTTTGCAGAAGCCTATAAAACAGCTCCCCTTCAACAAAGGCTCTGAGAGTTTGTGGGAATCTGAAAGACGACAGCGAAGCAAAGGCAATGCCCTGTATGGGTTTTTTAATTTATTTGTTTTGGGAGAAAGAGAGAGCGTGCGTGCAAGCAGGGGAGGGTCAGAGAGAGAGGGAGAGAAAAAAATCCCAAGTAGGCTCTGTGCTGTCAGTGCAGAGCCCGATCACAAAATCGTGACCTGAGCCCAAATCAGGAGTCGGACACTTAACCGTTTGAGCCACCCAGGCGCCCCCTTGTAGAGTTTTTTTTTTTTTTTTCCTAAACCAGGGTTCTATCAGGAGACTTAAAGAAGTTTAAATCATTTGATACAGTAATCCTCACTTCTGGACATCTAACCCAAGTGAAGCATCTAAAATATTGGGGATGTTACATGCATAACCCTGTTTATTTTCCTTATTTTTTTAACATTTATTTATTTTTGAGAGAGAGACAGAGCGTGAGTGGGGGAGGGGCAGACAGAGAGGGAGACACAGAATCCGAAGCAGGCTCCAGGCTCTGAGCTGTCAGCACAGAGCCCGACGTGGGGTTTGAACCCACGAACCGTGAGATCATGACCTGAGCTGAAGTCAGTCGCTTAACTGATGAGCCACCCAGGTGTCCCTTTGCATAACCCTATTTGATAACGTTTGTAGTAACAAAAATGTTCTATCATCCTAAATATTCAACCATACAAACGTGATTAGTAAAATATGGTTATGAAAACAATTCAGCATGTGATTGGGGGGAAAAAGACGCATTTGTACACATTCTATAATGTTAAATGAGGGACGCCTGGGTAGTTCAGTCAGCTGAGTGTCCAACTTTGGCTCAGGTCATGGTCTCACAGTTTGTGGGTTCGAGCCCCACATCAGTCTCTGTGCTGACAGCTCAGAGCCTGGAGCCTGCTTTGGATTCTGTGTCTCCTTCTCTCTGCTCCTCCCCAGCTCATGCTCTCTGTCTCTCAAAAATAAATAAACATTAATTAAAATTAATTTTTAACTAATTATAATTTAAAAATTATGTTAAATGTGAAGTGGACAAAAGGCTAGAAAGTTATATAAAGTAATCATTTTATACTAGAGGATGAGGGATTCCATGGTTATTTTTCTAAAAATCCATTTTTGAAACATTAAACATATAACACTAACATAAACGTTTCAACAACGTGTGAGATTCTTTCTAAAATTAAGTAGTGGAAACTCTGTACTATACATTTGATTGAGGGCATGGGCATTTTGGTTCATAACCTGGACTTCTTAGTTTAGGTTTTTCTCAAAATCTGATTTTTAAAATAGCACTCTGTTTGTTGAAATGATAATGATAAATTCAGTATAATATAATTTTAATTACAGTAGTTTCAGCTGATAGTTTATATGTAAATGTTCACTTGTTTTTCTTATACCACTTTTTGTTTTATTTTTACTTATGTATTTATTTTTATTTAAATTTTTTGAATGTTTATTTACTTCTGAGAGAGAGAGAGAGAGAGAGACAGAGTGTGAGTAGGGGAGGGGCAGAGAGAGAGGGGGACACAGAATCTGAAGCAAGCTCCAGGCTCTGAGCTGTCAGCACAGAGCCTGACGTGGGACTCGAACCCATGAACCGTGAGATCATGACCTGAGCCGAAGTCGGACACTTAACCGACTGAGCCACCCAGGCACCCCATTATACCTCTTTTTGTCTTAAATGTTTGTTTTTGAGAGAGAGAGAGACAGAGAGAGACAGAGAGAGAGAACGCATGTGCATCTGTGCACACGTGAGCCAGGGAGGGGGCGAGAGAGGGGGAGAGAGAGAGAATCCCCAGCAGGCTCCATGCTGTGAGCGCAGCGCCTGATGTGGGGCTCAATCCCACAAACCGTTGAGATCGTGACCTGAGCCGAAACCAAGAGGTGAATGCTTAACCGACGGAACCACCCAGGAGCCCCTAAATGTTCACCTGTGTTGGGCTGTGCCGTAAGCAGACCAGTAAGCCTTCGTGTCAAGTCAGATAACGAGGCAGATGTGCCAGAAAGCTGCACGGGGCTGGGAATCTCTAGATTTCAGTATTTGTGATGTTGAGGCCCGGAAAATGCTGACCGGTCAGTGAATATGCAGAATCTGAACTGTGCCCGTGTAGCTGCAGGGAGAGTCCAGAGGATCCCAAGAAGGCAACTGTGGCAAGAATATGTAGGAATGAGCTTGGAAGGAAAGTAGAGACGCGATTTGACAAGGGGAAGAGAAGAAGGTTGTCACGTAACATAACGTGAAGACAGTCAGGACCCGGAGCTGGTGTGCTCAAGAGTTCGCCGTACGGGACATTGCTTTCCTCTCCCAGCCTGCAGTTCAGTTCACGACGGTCCACAGACAAGTAGTCGCGTCTCGAAGACTGGAGTATGTCCCGGTTCCCCGGGGGTCTTTTGTTACGTGTTCATTCCCAGCCCGGATTTTGACACTCTTGATCTAGATCTCATTGGAAACAATAACCGTCGAGGTTTCTGACCTGCAGAAATGGTATGATATATAATTCGCCATTCTTAGGTCATACCGGCCGCCGTGTGTGTTCGTAACAGTTGATTTCACTTCGGCTATTAACTACAACCTTGAACAAAATTGCCTAGGCCCTGTGAGACTCAGCTTGCACATCTGCAGAGCGGGGACAGTAACTATTTCATAGGGTCATTGGGAAGGGTTTGTGCGTGTGATGCGCATGGTCCCTAGTAAGGGCTTAATAATGAAGTATTATTATTATTATCATCATCATCACCTTATATTTGCTTTTTTCTGTGCAGATCTCATATCCCCTGTTAGCTCATAAGTGTTTTGGAAGGCAGTCCTGTGTCTGATTACTTTGTCTCCTTATGGTATTTAACTCAATGCCTTTTAAACTGTAGATAGCTAATTAAGTGCTTGCCAGTGAGGAAAGAAGAACGAATATATACCGAAGCTAGTAAAGAATGTTTTAAAATTTCATTTTTTCCTAATCATAACTTACAGGGAAATTCTCCTACGTACTGCTGTGTGAAGGAGGTATGTTTTCAGGAGAAGGAAAATTCTTTAGGAGTTGCTGGGATCTCAGAGAGGGCGGAGCCACCATGTGGAGGGGCTCGTTGGAGATGCTGGGGTAGTCCTGCTGCGGTAATGAAATGTGTGCACTTTGCCGAATTTCCAGAACCGCTGTGACTCTTTAGTGTGTGATTTGTGGCATGCGTGTGTTATCTGTGGAGGCCATATGGATTAGGATTGTTAGTCAAGAAAGTTGCTTACTGTTTATATTCTGGGCCTGTGAGAACCTCAGAGGAGTTTTTCCAGACCATTGATCTCTTGGGACCTGTTTATTTTTAAGAAAGTTGTTTTCCTAGCTTTTTGTACCGAAGCGGATATTTTGCCTTCCAAAGCATGGAGATTTCACAAGCACGTATCCAAGCCAGGTGCAGTGGACCAGTTCCCTTTTGGCTCCTCGTTCCCATCCTTCCGAGCTCAGCTGTTACTGTCCCTGCAAAATGGCGGCCCCGACATGGAAATGCACAGGATGTTGTGATGTTTGTCTGGACCTTATTGCGTGTTACCCAAAGAAATCCAGGGTAGAGATCAAACTAGAATTGGGCTTGCCCCAGAACATGAGCTGTAGCTGTGTGAATGTGGACCCGAGCCAGTACATTCCTCTGATAGATCTGGCTGCCATGAAGAGATCAGACTTCTGGAATTTCTCAAAGCAAATCTGTGACCACTGGACCCGTTTGCATCCTTGGGGATGCACTTCTGGATTGGGATGACTGCGTGCTTGATCCTAGACTCAGCACTTGCGTGCGCTATCTCATTCAACCTTCACAACAGCCCTCTTGTGTCGTATTTTTTATCCCATTTTATTTCTGAAAAAGGCTTACAGAGTTTATAATATGAACAAGGACTCATATTTAATTACTGTTAGAAACAGAATCTCTAGGCATAGAGCTGACTCCCAACTTCATGCCCTTGCCCTCTGAACTGTACTGCCTCCTTAGTAAATAGAAATGGCAAAATACTGAGGGTCTGAGCTCAAATTCCAGATGTCTCCCTAGTTATGTAAGAAGAAAAAGAAAGGCTCAAAGCAGTACAACCTATCTTGGCCTCGGTTTCATTGTCTCATATATCAGGTATGTCAGGATTGGGCCCATAGCTAGTGTTCCTTCTCAGTGTAAAAACGAATCTTGTGAGATGTAATTTGGAAGGCAAGGCATCATACTTACTGGATTATTAAAGTAGAGTGAACTCCTGTATGTGGTTCAAAGTCTAAAAGATTATAAATTGGTTTACAGTGAAAGACAAGACTTCCTCTCTTATGCCTCCCACCCGCAGTTTCTCCTCCCCTAAAATATTTTGATGGTTTATGAGCTCAGTGGGACAGAGTCTTTGAAACTGAAACTTCTCCTAGAGCATGATGGGATGTGTGATGTTCCAAAGGCACACGCCAAGATGGATATTCTGTGTATGTGGCTTGTTCGAGGCTGGTCATTTCACTTTCTATGTTAAAACCCAAACTTCCTATTGTCCCATGGCACCTAAATTACTACCCTCTCCATGATTCCAATTTTTTTTTTTTGCAGAAAATTTTTATTTATGATAAGATCCCTGATAGTGGGGAGTAAAACAGAATGAGATAAACAAAGTGAGAAATAGGGTAGCTTGCCTGTTTTATTCCCTTTTGCTTTACATCAATGACCCTCAAACCTGGCTCTAGCCTTTAATCACCTGGAGAGGTTAAAAAAAACCCAAAAAACATAGAGATGACTGAGCCCTGCCTCAAGCACCTGAATCAGAATTTACCAGGGAGAGCCCTAGGTGGCTGGATTTCTGGGTGTGGTAGCTTTACAAATTTATACAAGAAGCCAAACAGCATATGAGTGCTTTTAACGTGTTCGTTTAGTTGTAAAGCTTAAGAATGAGGCTGTGTATGTTTCTACCACGGAACGGGTCTGTTTCTATGACTTCCATGGTTTCCCCTTTATCTTGTTTACTTTTTTAACAAGCAGTCTCATTGAGGTTTTAGTTTATATAGCATAAAATTTGGTCATTGTAAATGTACGACTCGTAGATTTTTAGTTTTTGCAGAGTTGTGCAACCATCACCACCATCCAATTTTAGAACACTTCTTTCACCCAGAAAGATCCACGTATCTGCAGTCACTCCCTGTTTCCACCCCAGCCCCAGGCAGCCGCTAATCTACGTGCTGTGTGTCTTCAGACAGCTGTACTTTCAGAAGCAGCCCAGGTGATTTTGATGCTCTGCGAATGTTAGGAACCCTTACTTTGAACTTACTAGCAGACTTTAGGGACATTCGCTTGGTCAAGATCCTGACCTACAGAAACACCTTTGAAAATAAGTAAGATTGTTCTTGTACTTTCACAGGACCCTCAGCACACTCTGACCCTTATTAAAATGTGCATCGTCCCTCTTTTCCACTAACATGTTTTTACTGTTGGATACAGGCCAACATAGGATTACTCACACAGTTGGTGGAAAATAACCTCTTTCCATAAGCAGTTTCTTCTGCTCATCAACATAGTTGGAAATGGAAAAGTACCAACAAGCCATTGGGTTGGTGCAGTCTTTCTAGTATAGTCTTGAGCTTATTAAACTGGGTAGCCTATCTTCTCTTGGAAAAGACAAACGTGATCATTCAGTGCATTGGTGGGCAGGGGTGGCGGGGGAGTCAAAAGAGCTTCTCTCCTTTCCTTGGTTCCTACTGTGGCTTCCTAGATCTCTTCTGCTCTTCCCCATTCTTCCCCACACCACAGTGAGAGCAGAGGCTCCTACCTTTCGAAGCATGTCCACCTTCAGCCTTCCTGTCTCCCACAGCTCCTTTCCTGGCCCAGTGGGTCCCGAACATCAGGTTGTGCTGCACATTAGGATCAACCGGGAGCTTTTGTAGATTAGCCAGGCCAGTTAAATTAGAGTCACCAGGGGTGAAAGCTTGTTTTCAAGTGTTATTTGGCTTAATTCCTACCTCTTTGTTCCCTAAAACTGGGATCGTGGGCTGCTGACTCTGTTTCCAAGCCTCCCAGCTGGAGTTCCTAAGTAATCCCAACTCCTCATCTTTGCCAAAACTGGCGGACTCATGTGATGTCACCCTGATCTGACATTAAAAGGAAATTTTAGTTTCAGAAGCTAAGAGACCAACATAACTATCTTCATTTTCTTCCAGTATCTGGTTCATCATCGTTGGTGCTCCATACTCAAGAGCACAGAAGAAAGTTACAGTACCAGGGTTGTGCTGTGAAAGTACGTTCTGAAAAGACAACCTACGGAATGGGGGAAAATATTTGCAAATCATATGTCTAAGCATCCAGTGTCCAGAATATGTAAAGAATTCTTACCACTCAATCAAAAGGAGATAAACAACCCAATTCAGATACGGGCAAATGTTTTGAATAGACATTTCTCCAAAGCAGACATGTAGATGGCCAAGAAGCACATGAAAAGACATTCCCGACCATTAGTCGGTAGTGAAATGCAAATCAAAACCACAATGAAATAGCACTTCACGCCCATTAGGATGGCTGTAATAATACAAAGAAACAAAAATGGAAAACAACAACTTTTGGCAGAGATGTGGAGACCCTTGTGCATTGCAGGTGGGAACGTAAATGGTGTAACCATTGTGGAAAGCTATTCGATTGTTCGTCAGAAAGTTAAACAGAGGATTACCTTAAGATCTAGCAGTTTCTCGAGATGTATATACGAAAGAATTGAGAACTAGTATTCAAATACTTGTATGTGAATAGCATCGCTATTCACAGTAGCAAAAAGGTGCGAACAATCCAAATGTCCATCAATAGGTGAATGGATGGTCGGCATCTGGTTATGGCCCTACAATGGGATATTGTTCAGCCATGTAAGGGATAAAATACAACATGGATGAACCTTGACAACATTATGCCAAGTGAAAGAAGCCAGACTCAAAAGGTCATGTGCCATATGATTCCGCTTATATGAAACATCCAGAATAGATAAATCCAGAGAGACAGAAGGCATGTTGATGATTGCCAGGGTCTGGGGAGGAAGGGACGGAGGGAGGGTGACTGCTTTAGTGGTTACAGAGCTTCTTTGGGGATGATGAAAGCATTTTGGAACTAGGTAGTACATTGTAAATGTACCAAATGCCACTGAATCGTGCATTTCAGAAAGGTTCATTCTGTGTTTGGTTGACTTTACCTGTTAGAATCCTACCTCGCCCCAGTGTCCTGGGCATCAGGGTCTGCTGTGCCCTCCAGCGTTTGGCTGTGCACCCTTTCTGTGTCCCGGAAGACAGATGGTAGGGCTCGGTGGAACTCTGCTTCCGGACAGCCTGCTTCTTAATCCCGTCCTCCCACGTGAGAAGCATCCGATAAAATGTTGACCCTCAAATAAGCCTAAGAACCAGGGAAACTTAGTTAGAAAGAAGAGAACCACTTGAAACGAGCCTCATCGCCTTTTCTGTGTGTGTGGGTGTGGACGGGAGGTTGGCCCGCAGCAGGCTTTGAGGTTACGTCCTGCAAGATCGAGTGACCTCCGACCGGAGACTCGCACAGCGTCTTGTAGATCAGTAAACACCCAATAAGGGGTTGATTGAATCTGTCAAAAAATCCCATTTGTCTTTTTCTCTGTCTGGTCTGTTAACCTCAGGACTCTGTCTTCTGCTGCGCAGGCTCTCTTAGGATTGTATTCTAGGCACCCAGCGTGGTGCCTGCCGTGGAGCGGGTGCTCAGGAAGTATCTGCTCAGTGAACTCAGGAACAAATAACTGTTGGCAGTGAAGGTGCCGCTAGGTTTTCAACACCTTCTTGGTTTAAGTTGGGTAATTTTGCCAGAACTTAGGCGCACCTCTTATTTTCTGTGCATGGGTGGGGGGATTAGGGGAAAGAATTTGGTTCCAGAAGACTGGTTGCAAATACACGGCTGTTCTCCTCTTCCTGAGTTCCCAGAGAAAAGCTAGGATGCTCAGTTAAATTTGAGTTTCAGGTAGACAAGTATGTCCTGTGCCATCTCTGGAACATACTTACACTAAAATACCTTTTGTTTATCTGTGATTCAGATTTAACTGGGAATCCCGTGTTTTTATTTGCGAACCCAGTCACTGCGTCGTGACTGATGGTTCACCCCTGGTTCCAGCTGCCCTGCTCTCCGTGTTCTTCTCCAGGATCTAGTCTCTGTTCTACAGCTGGAAGGGAATGGCCCTGTTTGGGCTGTGTACACTTGCCAGGAAATAATAATCTGGTTGTTATGTGAGGGTTTCCAGCATTGTTCGGCGCAGCAATGATTCAGGTATGAATCATTTGGCTCCATAGTTGGTTTTGTTTTGGTTTGTTTTCTTTTCTTTTGTTTTGTATTTAATGCTGATATGAGAACCGTGTTCTCTTGTTTGTTCTGACACTGGCCAGCTGTGAGCAGGATGGCTCAGAGAGACCTAGGAGGTGGCCTTCTCTCTTTCACTTGACATTGGTGACCAGTCTGCTCTTCTCGGGGATGCCTCACTCTCTCTCTTCCTTCTTCCTTCTTCTTCCTCCTTCCTTCTTCTTCCTCCTTCCTCCTTCCTCCTTCCTCCTTCCTCCTTCCTCCTTCCT